>NC_053496.1:10197898-10355398 GCF_905171775.1 Rana temporaria
CCCGGATTCAGAAAGAATTGCGCTCTATTTGCGGAGGCGCAGGGCAACGATTTTGCCCTGCGCCCCCGCAAATATTTTGCGCTGCCCTCGATTCACGGAGCAGTAGCTCCGTAAATTGCGAGGGCGCGCCGGCAAAATTGCCCGGCGTAAGTGCGCGCAATGTAAATGATCCCGCCGGGGGCGGGAATCATTTAAATTAGGCGCGCTCCCGCGCCGAGCGTAGAGCGCATGCTCCGTCGGGAAACTTTCCCGACGTGCATTGCGGCAAATGACGTCTCAAGGACGTCATTTGCTTCAAAGTGAACGTGAATGGCGTCCAGCGCCATTCACGATTCACTTACGCAAACAACGTAAAATTTGAACGTCGCAACGCGGGAACGCCGGGTATAGTTTAGCATTGGCTGCCCCTGCTATTAGAAGGGGCAGCCTTACGCTAAACACGCTGTACGGAAACGACGTAACTTGCGTACGCAGGGGGCGCGCAACATTGTGAATCGGCATAAGTATGCAATTTGCATACTATACGCTGACCACAATGGGAGCGCCCCCTAGCGGTCATCGCAAGAATGCAGCCTAAAATCTGCGTGGCATAAGAGCCTTATGCCACGCAGATTTTAGGCTGCAGTCGGCGTAGCGATGTTCCTGAATCGGGAGCATTCGCTACGCCGGAGCAAGTAAGCAATTGCGCTGCGTAACTATGGTTACGCAGGCGCAATTGCTTACTGAATCTGGGCCACTGACACACCAACACAGGATATGGACTATTGCAGGGAAATGCAATTAGCGGACCTCCAGATGTTGCAGAACTACAAGTCCCATGAGGCATAGCAAGACTCTGACAGCCGCAAGCATGACACCCAGAGGCAGAGGCATGATGGGACTTGTAGTTTTGCAACAGCTGGAGGTCCGCTAATTGCATATTCTTTATTCAGCCTCACCTACTATGTAACCCCCCCCGGGGATATGGGAGGGTGCCGTCCTTTCGTACTATTCCCTTTCTGCCGGTCTCGGTTTTGGCTCCGGCTCGTGTCCCCCATGGAGGCAGAACTGTCCCCGTCTGGGCTCAGGGCTCACAATCCACACGGCTTTCAGGATTAAAGGAAAACTGTCAGAGATCAGAGTCCTGACCTTTCTTATGAGATCGAACGGCCTCACAGCACGACACCGACCTGACATTTCTACACTGACAGGGAGATGATAAGTCAGTAATAAAAAAATAGAGGAACTCCTGAGTGATAAGGGGAACTTTATACCAAATCAGAAGATTCAGATGATCACTAATGTCCACAGGTGAGGGAATTTTCTCCAAGGTGGATCGATCGTTGTCTTATCATATTTATATAGGAATTTATCTTTATACAGTTATATCGTCAATTGTGAATATATACAGTTTACATCACTTGGATTCCCGGTGTACAGTGTATTCTGGAGCGGCCATATTCTTGTAGCCTCTTGTCTCTTGTCCACTGTGCTGCTCTGTCTTGAAGCAGGGACTGGGATATTATTTCTGCTGCTGCCCCCCAGATTCCTTTCAACAGTGTTGCCAACCATCCGTATTTTTACAGACAGTTCGTAAAAACGGGGACCCCCCCCCCCCCCCCATTGTAAATGTCCGTGGTTGCGGGAATGTGCCATTAAAAATAGCCGAGATTGGTTCGGCTTGGAACTGAGCATGGAGATTGGAGGCAGGCAGTGATTGGAGGCAGGGGGTGATAGTGGCTACGATGGCACGTCAGAGGGGGATGGAGGCAGGGGGAGATTGAAGGCAGGGGGTGTTAGTGGCAGGGGGTGATTGGAGGCAGGGGGGTGTTGGTGGCACCGCAGAGGGGGATGGTGGCACCGTAGAGGGTGAGGGTGGAGACAGGGGTTGTTGGTGGCACCGCAGAGGGGGATGGAGGCAGGGGACGATAGAGGCAAGGGGTGATTGGAGGCAGGGGGTGATTGGAGGCAGAGGGAGATTGGAGGCAGGGGGAGATTGTGGCACCACAGAGGGGGGTAAAGGCAGGGGGTGTTGGTGGCAGAGGGGGATGGAGGCAGGGGGTGATGGTGGCTGTGGTGGCACCGCAGAGGGAGATTGAGGGCAGGGGGAGATTGGAGGCAGGGGGAGATTGTGGCACCACAGAGGGGGGTAAAGGCAGGGGGTGTTGGTGGCAGAGGGGGATAGAGGCAGGGGATGATGGTGGCTGTGGTGGCACTGCAGAGGGGGATGGAGGCAGGGGAGATTGGAAGCAGGGGGAGATTGGAGGCAGGGGAGATTGGAAGCAGGGGGAGATTGGAGGCAGGGGGAGATTGTGGCACCGCAGAGGGGGGTAAAGGCAGGGGGTGTTGGTGGCAGAGGGGGATGGAGGCAGGGGGTGATGGTGGCTGTGGTGGCACCACAGAGGGAGATTGGAGGCAGGGGGAGATTGTGGCACCACAGAGGGGGGTAAAGGCAGGGAGTGTTGGTGGCAGAGGGAGATGGAGGCAGGGGGTGATGGTGGCTGTGGTGGCACCGCAGAGGGAGATTGGAGGCAGGGGGAGATTGGAGGCAGGGGGAGATTGGAGGCAGGGGGAGATTGGAAGCAGGGGGAGATTGGAGGCAGGGGGAGATTGGAGGCAGGGGGAGATTGTGGCACCGCAGAGGGGGGTGAAGGCAGGGGGTGTTGGTGGCAGAGGGGGATGGAGACAGGGGGTGATGTGACTAAATAATTTGCCCTTATTATATCGAAAATAACAAAAATATGTTTTTACCTTAATATCTACCTTAAATCACATTGCTATTTGCCTAGCGTACTTGTTTGTAACCTAAATACTGAAATGTGCACCTAAAAATTTAATTTAGTAACTTTTGTGAAATGCCAATAAAAACGTGGCTGCGCCAGTAAATTCCGGGTGTCATGCCAGTAAATTCATACGTTGTAACCATTCATTTATCTGGTAGGTTGGCAACACTGCCCTTCAGTCAGCTGCAGAGCAGAGGAATATCTGTGGGGAGAAGGGGCAGAGAGAGGACAGAGCATTGGCCATTTGCAGGACTGTATGCAATCACAGAGAGGAAAAGGAGTACAGTATGTGACGGGAGTCACTTTGAGCGGGGGGCTCGTGGAACTCAGCCTACCTCAGAGAGGTCGGGAAACTCCTTTTCCAGCTTCCCAGGCCCCTCTTATGTCTAAGTCACCCTGTGTCTATTAGGGGCACAGGGTGACTGAAAAAATTATGGGAAACTACTTAATGGACACTGACACATGCATTAACATGAGCTAATTAACTAGTTACTTAAAGAGGAAGTAAACCCTCTGCAAAAAAACTCCCTGCAAGACAAAGGCATAATGAGCTAGTATGCATAGCATGCTAGCTCATTATGAATTACTTACCTGAGATAGGGTCCTCGTTCCCCTCCTCCGTTGCCGCTATCTCTCCCGGGGTCACATCAGACATACGCTACGCCGGACGGAAAGATGCGCCAGGGTACGTGGATCTGGCCCAATGTCTCTATACCCTGTAAACAGTCATTTCAGCAAAAAAATGTTTTTCCTTTAGTGACCCTTTAAGTTAATCAATGACTGCTCACTAGATATATTGATTTATTTAATGTTCACGGTTTGACCACTGTTTGTCATCACTTTCTTTGCACTATTTGCGCTGTTTTCAGTGCATCTTGGTAAATACGTTTATTAGCGCAACTTTTTTCTTCGTCTATATAATTATTATTATTACAAGTATTTATATCACAATTATTGTTACAGGCAGGTTTATTATTAATATTATTATTAATATTGGCGTTTATTTTTATTATTATCATTACAGGTGTTTATAAAATTATTATCAATACAGTGTACCATATATTATTATTATTGGCATTTATTTTATTATTATTATTATTTATATTACAGATATACTTATTAATATTATTATTTTTACAGCTATTTAGAGATGTCAATTTTATTACTGCTATTACAGATTTTTATATTATTATTGTTATTATTACTACGGGTATTTATATAATTATTATTACTACAAGTATTTAATTATCTTTATAGGTATTGATATCATTATTATTAATATTACAGGTATTTATACAATTATCTTTACAGGCATGTATGTTTATTATTAATATTGGCATTTGTGTTATTATTTGTATTATTCATATTACAGATATACTTATTAATATTATTTTTGTTACAGCTATTTAGAGATGTCATTATTATTATTATTACAGATATTTATATTATTATTGTTATTATTACTACAGGCATTTATATTATTATTATTATTATTATTATTATTATTATTATTATTACAAGTATTTAATTATCTTTATAGGTATTTATATCATTATCATTATTACAGGTATTTATACAATTATTATTACAGGCATGTATGTTTATTATTAATATTTGTATTTATATTATTATTCATATTACAGATGTACTTATTATTATTTTTATTCCAGGTATTTAGAGATGTCATTATTATTATTATTACAGATATTTATATTATTATTGTTATTATTACTACAGGCATGTATATTATTATTATTAGTATTACTACACATATTTAATTATCTTTATAGGTATTTATATCATTATTATTATAACAGGTATTTAATAATACAATTATTATTACATGCATGTATGTTTATTATTATTCATATTACAGATATATTTATTAATATTATTATTTTTACAGCTATTTAGAGATGTCAATATTATTACTATTATTACAGATTTTTATATTATTATTGTTATTATTACTACGGGCATTTATATAATTATTATTACTACAAGTATTTAATTATCTTTATTGGTATTTATATCATTATTATTATTATTACAGGTATTTATACAATTATTTTTACAGGCATGTATGTTTATTATTATTATTATTATTGGCATTTATGTTTTTATTTTTATTATTCATATTACAGATATACTTATTAATTTTATTTTTGTTACAGCTATTTAGAGATGTCATTATTATTAGTATTATTAGTATTACAGATATTTATATTATTATTGTTATTATTACTACAGGCATTTATATCATTATTTTTATTATTATTATTGTTATTACTACAAGTATTTAATTATCTTTATAGGTATTTATATAATTATTATTATTATTATTATTACAGGTATTTATACAATTATTATTACAGGCATGCATGTTATTATTAATATTTGTATTTATATTATTATTATTCATATTACAGATGTACTTATTATTATTTTTATTCCAGGTATTTAGAGATCTCATTATTATTACAGATATTTATATTATTACTACAGGCATGTATATAATATTATTATTACTACACATATTTAATTATCTTTATAGGTATTTATATCATTATTATTATTATTATTATTATTATTATTATTATTATTATTATTATTATTATTATTATTATAACAGGTATTTATACAATTATTATTACAGGCATGTATGTTTATTATTATTCATATTACAGATATACTTATTATTATTATTATTTTTATTACAGGTATTAAGAGATCTCATTGATATTACTATTACATATATTATTGTCATTATTATTACAGGCATTTATATAATTATTATTACTACAAGTATGTGCATAATTTTATAATTACAGGTATTTATATCATAATTATTATCACAAGCAGGTTTATTATTAATATTGGCATTTATTTTTATTATCATTACAGGTGTTTAAAAATTATTTTTATTACAAGCATGTTTATTATTATTGGCATTTATTTATTTTTACATTTTAATTTTACATTTATTTTATTTTACTATTATTATTCATATTACAGATCTTATTATCACAGGTATTTACAAGCGGCACACAAGCACAGGGAGAACACGTGAAGGCCACGCGTGTCTTCTGTAGTATACGGTGGTATTTCAGGGATGGTTGGAGGGTGGGATGGTTTTCCATGTAGAGGAATGTCCTCCCCGGACGGGCACGGCGTGTACAATAGACACAAGGGGATCAGTGTTGGGTAGATGAGGGGCTCAGTGTTTTCCTTTTCTCTGGGCCGGGCCCGGTGGTACAGAGCCTCATTCAGGTCAGGTACATTCCAGAGAGACCGGCATTACATCACCACCAGATCCCAACACGTTTCCCCCCCACACTTCTCCTCCACACTTTGATACATTGTGACTTTCTTCCTCACCCTACAATGAACAGTGAGGAGGAAAAAGCTGCTTTTCTTCATCCGCTCATCACAGGCCGCCATTCACAGGTTGGGGATGAAACGGGGGCCGAAACGGTTAGAAGTTACCACACGAGGGGCCAATAAGGAGACGTTCTATGTCCATGGAGGAAATCTGCTCTGTATTAACCTTTTATGTACAGAATCCATCATGGTTCCTAACGCCGTGCCAGAAACCTCTCCCCTCCTGCGGGGTCACCTCTACGGGGTCACCTCTCCCCTTCTGCGGGGTCACCTCTCCCCTTCTACGGGGTCACCTCTCCCCTTATGCAGGGTCACCTCTCCCCTTTTGCAGGGTCACCTCTCCCCTTTTGCAGGGTCCCCTCGCCCCTTCTGCGGGGTCACCTCTTCCCTTCTACAGGGACAGGGTCACCTCTCCCCTTCCGCAGGGTCACCTCTCCCATTCTCCAGGGAAACCTCCCCCTTCTGCAGGGTCACCTCTACAACTGCATTTTCACATGTTCTTCATGAGCTGCCATTGATGTTTATGGGGCCAAAAATTCACATTCCCCTTCTGCAAGGTCACCTCTCCCCTTCTACAGGGTCACCTCTCCCCTTCTACAGGGTCACCTCTCCCCTTCTACAGGGTCACCTCTCCCCTTCTGCAGGCTCACCTCTCCCCTTCTGCAGGCTCACCTCTCCCCTTCTGCAGGCTCACCTCTCCCCTTCTGCAGGCTCACCTCTCCCCTTCTGCAGGGTCACCTCTCCTCTTCTGCAGGGTCACCTCTCCCCTTTTACGGGGTCACCTCTCCCCTTTTACGGAGTCACCTCTCCCCTTTTACGGGGTCACCTCTCCCCTTCTGCAGGGTCACCTCTCTCCTTCTATGGGGTCACCTCTCCCCTTCTGCAGGGTCACCTTTTCCCTATTTACGGGGTCACCTCTCCTCTTCTACATGGTCACCTCTCCCCTTCTGCAGGGTCACCTCTCTTCTTCTGCAGGGTCACCTCTCCCCTTCTGCAGGGTCACCTCTCCCCTTCTGCAGGGTCACCTCTCTTCTTCTACAGGGTCACCTCTCCCCTTCTGCAGGGTCACCTCTCCTCCTCTGCAGGGTCACCTCTCCTCCTCTGCAGGGTCACCTCTCCTCTTCTGCAGGGTCACCTCTCTTCTTCTGCAGGGTCACCTCTCCCCTTCTGCGGGGTCACCTCTCCTGCTCTGCAGGGTCACCTCTCCTCTTCTGCAGGGTCACCTCTCCCCTTTTACGGGGTCACCTCTCCCCTTCTGCGGGGTCACCTCTCCCCTTCTGCGGGGTCACCTCTCCTCCTCTGCAGGGTCACCTTTCCCCTTCTGCAGGGTCACCTCTCCCCTTCTGCAGGGTCACCTTTCCCCTTCTGCAGGGTCACCTCTCCCCTTCTGCAGGGTCTCCTCTCCCCTTCTACAGGGTCACCTCTCCCCTTCTGCGGGGTCACCTCTCCTCCTCTGCGGGGTCACCTCTCCCCTTCTACGGGGTCACCTCTCCCCTTCTGCAGGGTCACCTCTCCTTCTCTGCAGGGTCACCTCTCCCCTCCTGCAGGGTCACCTCTCCTTCTCTGCAGGGTCACCTCTCCCCTCCTGCAGGGTCACCTCTCCCCTTCTGCAGGGTCACCTCTCCCCTTCTGCAGGGTCACCTCTCCCCTTCTGCGGGGTCACCTCTCCCCTTCTGCGGGGTCACCTCTCCTCCTCTGCAGGGTCACCTTTCCCCTTCTGCAGGGTCACCTCTCCTCTTCTGCAGGGTCACCTCTCCCCTTCTGCAGGGTCACCTCTCCCCTTCTGCAGGGTCACCTCTCCCCTTCTGCAGGGTCACCTCTCCTCTTCTGCAGGGTCACCTCTCCTCTTCTGCAGGGTCACCTCTCCTCTTCTGCAGGGTCACCTCTCCTCTTCTGCAGGGTCACCTCTCCTCTTCTGCAGGGTCACCTCTCCCCTTCTGCAGGGTCACCTCTCCTCTTCTGCAGGGTCACCTCTCCTCTTCTGCAGGGTCACCTCTCCTCTTCTGCAGGGTCACCTCTCCTTCTCTGCAGGGTCACCTCTCCCCTTCTACGGGGTCACCTCTCCTTCTCTGCAGGGTCACCTCTCCTCTTCTGCATAGATCCCATTCCAGTTCATGTCTTTGAAGGTCTATTGTTGCCTACAAAGATTTATTGTTGCTGGAAAGGGAGAGGGGGGGGGGGGCTTCTTATATTGCTGGGGTTCAATTGTTGCTGCAGGGAATCTATTTTTGTGTGGGGGTCTATTGTTGCTGGAGAAAGGCCCTAATGTTGCTGGGGCTCAGTTGTTGCTGGAATGGATCTATTTTTGCATGGGGGTCTATTAATCCTAGGGAGATCTATTGTTGCTGGTGGGGATCTATTGTTGGAGTGGGCCTTCTGTTGCTGGGCGGGATACATTTTTGCATTGGGGTCTATTGTTGCAGGGGATGTGTTTTGTTGTTGGGGGGGGGGGGGGGGGGTCTTCAGCACTGAATGTATGTAATTGCAAGCGGTGCTGGAGGGTCTATTGATGCTGGCTGCTGGGGATCTATTGTTGGTGGATGGGATACATTTTTGCATGGAGGTCTATTGTTGCCTGCAAAGAGTTATTGTTGCTGAAGGGGGGGGGGGGGGGTTCTTATGTTGCTGGGGCTCAATTGTTGCTGGAGGAAATCTATTTTTGCATGGGGATCTATTGTTGCTGTGGAGGTCTATTGTTGCTAATGAGGATCTCTTGTTACTGGAGGGGGGGGCTTATATAGCTGGGGTTCATTTGTTGCTGGACAGGATCTATTTTTGCATGGAGGTCTATTGTTGCTGTGGAGGTCTATTGTTGCCTGTAAAGATTTATTGTTGCTGAAGGGGGGTGGGCTTCTTATGTTGCTGGAGGGAATCTATTTTTGCATGGGGGGTCTATTGTTGCAGGGGATGTCTTTTGTTGCTGGAGGGGGGAGGGCTCCAGCACTGAATGTATGTAATTGCAAGGGGTGCTGGGGTATGCTGAAGGGTCTATTGATGCTGGCTTCTGGGGGATCTATTGTTGCTGGAGGGAATTAATTTTTGCCTGGGGGTCTCTTGTTACTGTGGAGGTCTATTGTTCCTGGTGAGGATCTCTTGTTACTGGAGTGGGGCCTTATGTTGCTGGGGTTCAATTGTTGCTGGAGGGAATCTATTTTTGCATGGGGGGGTCTCTTGTTGCTGTGGAGGTCTATTGCTCCTGGTGAGGATCTCTTGTTACTGGAGGGGGGCCTTATGTTGCTGGGGTTCAATTGTTGCTGGAGGGAATCTATTTTTGCATAGGGGTCTCTTGTTGCTGTGGAGGTCTATTGTTCCTGGTGAGGATCTCTTGTTACTGGAGGGGGGCCTTATGTTGCTGGGGTTCAATTGTTGCTGGAGGGAATCTATTTTTGCATGGGGGGGGGTCTCTTGTTCCTGGTGAGGATCTATTGTTACTGGAGGGGGACCTTATGTTGCTGGGGTTCAATTGTTGCTGGAGAGAATCTATTTTTGCGTGGGGGTCTTTTGTTGCTGTGGAGGTCTATTGTTCCTGGTGAGGATCTATTGTTACTGGAGGGGGGCCTTATGTTGCTGGGGTTCAATTGTTGCTGGAGGGAATCTATTTTTGCATGGGGGGGTCTATTGCTGCAGAGGATGTCTTTTGTTGCTGGAGGGGGGAGGGCTCCAGCACTGAATGTATATAATTGCAAGGGGTGCTGGGGTATCCTGAAGAGTCTATTGATGCTGGCTTCTGTGGGATCTATTGTCGCTGGAGGGTTCCAGCACTGAATGTATGTAATTGCAAGGGGTGCTGGGGTATGCTGAAGAGTCTATTGATGCTGGCTTCTGTGGGATCTATTGTTGCTGGAGGGAATCTATTTTTGAATGGGGGTCTCTTGTTTCAGGGGAGGTCTATTGTTCCTGGTGAGGATCTATTGTTACAGGAGGGGGGCCTTATGTTGCTGGGGTTCAATTGTTGCTGGAGGGAATCTATTTCTGCGCGTTCTTCTACAAATGACGCAGCGTCGGCTGACCAATGAGAAAACCTCCATATTTTACCCCCATCTTGTGTCTTCCGGTGAATATGGCGGTTTTCTCATCGGTCAGCCAGCGCCGCGTCATTTTTAGAAGAACGCGCCATCGCTCACCTCGGAAGTAAACGCAGAAAACGCAGAAATCTCGCACAATAAAAACACTTTTTTTTTTTTTTTAATAAAGCAAATAATTATAATTTTCTTGAACTTCGTGACCTGAGAGATCCGTGGAAATGCGAAACGCGTCGCCGACACAAATCAACCAAATTAAAATGCATTAAAACCGCACAAAATATGTTCCCCCCGGAAACAACATGTGTGAGCCGCACGATACATTCTAATTATTGGGAGATTTATAATCGCCTTGTACAGGAGATAGTCGACGCCCACATGCGTTGCAGGAGATAGCCGACGCCCACATGCGTTGCAGGAGATAGCCGACGCCCACATGCGGCGCAGGAGATAGCCGACGCCCACATGCGTTACAGTCCGGGGATAAAAATAGATTTAATTGGGATTTGATGTCATTTGTGATCTATAGATAGCAGTCGTGATCCGCGTTCTCTTCACCGTTATCTATGGCGGGGAAAAAAACTCCCAGAGAAGTGCAGCTGTCAGCATTTATCAATGTTCATTCACCCACCAATCAGGCGCGTCCGTCATCTACATACATTACCATGGAACTCCGAATCTGCGCCGTCGTATATTTAAGTGTATTTCCAAATTGAGATACGCTTAAATGTAGCTAAGATACGACCGCTGGCGCCGTCATATCTTAGCTGTCTATTTACGCCGGCCGCTAGGGGTGTGTACGCTAAATTACGCATAGAATGCGTAAATCAGCGAGATACGCCTATTCACGAACATACACTCGCCCGTCGCAGTAAAGATACGCCGTTTACGTAAGGCGTTTTCAGGCGTAAAGATAAACCACCAAAAAGATGGCGCAGCCAATGTTAAGTATGGACGTCGGAACCGCATCAAATTTTACGTTGTTTGCGCAAGTCGATTCAGAATAGGGCTGGGCGTAGGTTACGTTCACGTCGAAAGCATTGACTATTTGCGACGTGATTTGGAGCATGCGCACTGGGATACGTTCACGCCGTTCGTTCAAAACGTCAATTATGTGGGGTCATGCTTTATTTACATAAAACACGCCCACCTCTTCACAATTTGCATTAGGCGCGCTTACGCCGGCACATTTACGCTACGCGGCCGTAACTTAGGACGCAAGTGCTTTGTGAATACAGCACTTGCCTCTCTAACTTGCGGCGGCGTAACGTAAATTACATACGCTACGCCCGCACAACTTTAAGCCGCCGGACGTGAATCTGGCCACTAGACGTGGTGAAGACGACATGATGAAGTTCAAACTGAGCATCAGAATTGGGGGAAGAAAGGGGATTTAAATGACTTTGAACGTGGCGCGGTTATTGGTGCCAGACGGGTATTTCTGGAATTTTCACGCACAACCATCTCCTTTTACAGAGAATGGTGGGAAAAAAGAGAAAATATCCAGTGTGTGGGGAGAAAATGCCTTGTTGAGGTCAGAGGAGAATGGGCAGATGATAGAAAGGCAACAGCAACTCAAATAACCCCTCGTTACACCCAAGATATGCAGAATACAATCTCTGAACACACAACACCTTGAAGCAGATGGGCTACAGCAGCAGAAGACCACACCGGGGCGCCACTCCTGTCAGCTAAGAACAGGAAACTGAGGCTACAATTCGCAAAAAAAAAACTGCGCTTGTAAGAGCGGGCTGCACAAATGCGTGACATAAAGTATTGCAACGACCGCCATTTTATTCTCTAGGGTGTCTGAGGAATTTTCTAGCAAAAAAAAACAAAAAAAAAAAAAAACGGATTTTAACTTGTAAACAACAAATCTCAAAAAGAGGCCTAACATGCAAAGTAACTTCTGTAATTTATAGTTTTACATGTATACAATGTATCCATAACTAGTAAGGAATCTTGTGGTTTATCAGCCTCTCCTTCATTTCTATGGACTACATGTCCCATGGTACCTTTACTGATTCCTGTACTGACTCCGCCTCCTGAAACTCCTCCTCCCAGAAGGCGGTCACTGTGAAATGTGTGACACGGCAGTGCCACATCACTGGGGAAGCCCAGGCTTCCCCCCTTGCGTCAGAGGGGGTGGGGTCATGTGACAGGTGGCCCCGCCTCACCTATATAAGGATTGTCACTAGCTCCAGCCACGTCATTCGCCGGGCTGTGTCCGGTGGAGAGAGACGGCCGGCGATGCTGTGCTCTGGATCCCGGATGATCTTCTCATTGCTGGACCGGAGAGGAGATCACCCGTCGCTGGATACCGACAACGTTGGAGTCGGGAGCCGGACCGAGAGTGGATTACCACCGCTGGATTTTTTTTTAAATAAAGGACTTTTTTCTACGGTGTGTGTGTGTTTTTTACAACTATTTACACTTCCTTCGTGAAATGGTAGGGGTACAGTGTACCCCATTACCAATTCACATAGGGGGGGCCAGGATCTGGGGGTCCCCTTTGTCAAAGGGGTCTTCCAGATTCTGATAAGCCCCCCTCAACCACCGGCCAGGGTTGTGGGGATGAGGCCTGGGACGGTTCAGGAGGGGGGAGGGGCCGCACTCTGTCCCCCCCTCTTTTCTGCGGCCGGCCAGGTTAACGTGCTCGGATAAGGGGTCTGGTGTGGATTTTTGGGGGAACCCCACGCCATTTTTTTTTAAAATTTGGGGTGGAGTTCCCCTTAAAATCCACACCAGACCTGAAGGGCCTGGTAATTGAATTTGGGGGGACCCCCACGCTTTTTTTTTATGAATGAATCCTCTCTGAATTGCCGGAGCCGACAATTCATTAGAGCCGCGAGTCCAGTTTTAAATGACTTTTTTTTTGTTTCAGAAATGACACTTTGTGCAGGGACAGTTCTATGTACGGGAAACAAGCGCTATTTCACATGCTGACTTTACACCCCCCCCCCCCCCCCCAGGTACGAAATTTAAAGGAATATTTCACTTTTAGCATTATTAAATTCACTGCTCCTGAAAAAACGGCTGTTTTTAAAAACGTTTTTTTGCATTGATACATGTCCCCTGGGGCAGGACCCGGGTCCCCAAACACTTTTTAGGACAATAACTTGAATATTAGCCTTTAAAATTAACACTTTAGATTTCAAATGTTCGAGTCCCATAGACTTTAACAGGGTTCTAAAGTTCACACATTTGGTGTGTTCGCAAGTTCTGATGCGTTCCTTAATAGTAAGGAATCTTGTGGTTTATCAGCCTCTTCTTCATTTCTAAGGACTACATGTCCCATGGTACCTTGCCGATTCCCCCCTCCCTCCAAAAAAAAAAAAAATCACCTCTCCTACCACAATTTTTCTACCCCTCAAATTTCCCTTTTAAGTACTTCTCCCCCCAAAATAAATGTTCCCTTCCTAATACAAATACAGTAATACCTTGAATTACGAGAATAATCCCTTCCGGGAGAATGCTTGTAATCCAAGGCACTCGTTTATCCGTTCCTCAGCCACTGCTTCTCTATGCAGTACCGCATGTGGCCAGAGGTGTGGGGGGCGACGGTGACGCTCGGAAACACTCAGAGACGCTCTGAGACACTCAGGAACGAAGTGCCTCCAAGTGTTTGCCAGCGTTTTCGAGCGTCACCGGCGCCCCCCCACACCTCTGGCCACATGCGGTACTGCACACCCCAGTGGCTTGAGTCCTGCTCGTCTTGTGAGACGTTTGCAAATCGAGTCAGGATTTTTTTTTTAAATAGTTCGTATTGTGAAACACTCGTAAACCGCGTTACTCGCAATCCGAGGTTCCATTGTACTCCCCAACCATCCTTACTAGCACAAATCCCCCCTCCTAGCACAAATTCCCTCCCCTCCTAGCACAAATTCCCTCCCCTCCTAGCGCAAATCCCCCCTCCTAGCACGACCCCCCCTCCTAGCACAAATTCCCTCCCCTCCTAGCACAAATCCCCTTCCCTCCTAGCACAAATCCCCCTCCTCCTAGCACAAATCCCCCCTCCTAGCACGACCCCCCCTCCTAGCACAAATCCCCTCCCCTCCTAGCACAAATCCCCTTCCCTCCTAGCACAAATCCCCCTCCTCCTAGCACAAATCCCCCCTCCTAGCACGACCCCCCCTCCTAGCACAAATCCCCTCCCCTCCTAGCACAAATCCCCTCCCCTCCTAGCACAAATCCCCTCCCCTCCTAGCACAAATCCCCTTCCCTCCTAGCACAAATCCCCCTCCTTCTAGCACAAATCCCCCCTCCTAGCACAAATCCCCCCTCCTAGCACTAATTCCCTCCCCTCCTAGCACAAATCCCCCCTCCTAGCACAACCCCCCCTCCTAGCACAAATCCCCCTCCTAGCACAACCCCCCCCTCCTAGCACAAATCCCCCCTCCTAGCACAACCCCCCCTCCTAGCGCACAACCCCCCCTCCTAGCACAAATCCCCCCCTCCTAGCACAAATCCCCCCCTCCTAGCACAACCCCCCCTCCTAGCACAAATCCCCCCCTCCTAGCACAAATCCCCCCCTAACACAAAACCCCCCTTCCTAGCACAAACCCCATACTCCTAGCACAAACCCACCCTCCTAGCATAAATCCCCTCCCCTCCTAGCACAAATCCCCTCCCCTCCTAGCAGAAATCCCCCCCCCTCCTAGCACAACCCCCCCCCTCCTAGCACAAATCCCCCTCCTCCTAACACAAATCCCCCTCCTCCTAGCACAAATCCCCCTATATTACCACTTCTAGCACTTCCACCCAAATTTCCCTTCCTGAATGAATGAATGAGTGAATGAAAACTTATATAGCGCAACACATGCGAACTTAATCGCCTCTGGGCGAACAATTCTTACCCCCGCCACCCCCCCAATTCCCCCTCCTTACACAGACCCCCCCTAGCACAAATCCCCCCTCCTAGCACAACCACCTCCCCCTTCTAGCACAACTCTCCCTAAATTACCACGCCTAGCACTTTCACCCAAATTTCTCTTCCTAGAACAATTCTTACCCCCGCCCCCCCCCCCAATTTTCCCTCCTTACAAAGACCCCCCCCCCCCCCCCGTCATTCACTGGTCGCAGGTGCAAAAAATACATAACAAATAAATAAAAATGAATTAATAATAATAAAAAATAATCATAAATGCAGTTATTTTTCCTGCAAATAGATTTACATTTAATATTTTCTGTAAAAGGTGGACTTAATAAAATAAAAAATACAGAGATTGGGGAAAGGTCTGCAGGAGCCTAACATTGCCCCCCCCCCCCCCCCAGCCATCCACTGGTCGCAGGTGCAACGCTCTGCAGGCTTCTATGCAAAAATAAATAACAAATAAATTAAAATTCATTAATTAAATAATAAATAAATGCATTTTTTCCCCTGCAAATAGATTCACATTTAAAATTTTCTGTAAAAGGTGGACTTAAAAAAAAAAAAAAAAAAACATCCAGAGGTACAGAGAGCAGGAGCCTGGCATTGCCCCTCGCCATCCACTGGTCGCAGGTGCAACGCTCTGCCGCAGGTGCAAAAATAAAAATAAATAAAAAATATATATATTAAATAAAAAATTAAATAAATAAAATAAATAAATGCAGTTTTTTTTTCCTGCAAATAGATTTCCATTTAATGTTTTCTGTAAAAGGTGGACTTATTAAAATAAAAAATCCAGAGGTACAGAGATTGGGGAAAGGTCTGCAGGAGCCTGGCATTGCCCCCCCGCCATCCACTGGTCGCAGGTACAACGCTCTGCAGGCTTCTATGCAAAAGTACAAATAAAAAAAAATAAAAAATATTAAATAAAAAATTAAATGAATAAAAGAAATAAATGCACAGTTTTTTTTTTTTTTTCCTGCAAATAGATTTAAATGTAATATTTTCTGTAAAAGGTGGACTTAATAAAATAAAAAATACAGAGATTGGGGAAAGGTCTGCAGGAGCCTGACATTGCCCCCCCCCCCCCCCCCCAGCCATCCACTGGTCGCAGGTGAAACGCTCTGCAGGCTTCTATGCAAAAATAAATAACAAATACATTAAAATTCATTAATTAAATAATAAATAAATGCATTTTTCCCCTGCAAATAGATTCACATTTAAAATTTTCTGTAAAAGGTGGACTTAAAAAAAAAAAAATAATAAACATCCAGAGGTACAGAGAGCAGGAGCCTGGCATTGCCCCTCGCCATCCACTGGTCGCAGGTGCAAAAATAAATAAAAAATATATATATTAAATAAAAAATTAAATAAATAAAATAAATAAATGCACAGTTTTTTTTTTCCTGCAAATAGATTTCCATTTAATGTTTTCTGTGAAAGGTGGACTTATTAAAATAAAAAATCCAGAGGTACAGAGATTGGGGAAAGGTCTGCAGGAGCCTGGCATTGCCCCCCCGCCATCCACTGGTCGCAGGTACAACGCTCTGCAGGCTTCTATGCAAAAGTACAAATAAATAAAATAAAAAAATATTAAATAAAAAATTAAATAAATAAAATAAATAAATGCACAGTTTTTTTTTTTTCCTGCAAATAGATTTACATTTAATATTTTCTGTAAAAGGCGGTCTTCAAGAAAACAGAGAGTTGGGCAAAGTGGCAAACATACCAAACAGAACCGATTACCGGGTCACCACACACACGTTAAGATCTGCACATGGGCAATGAGCCACGTACTGGACTTAAATAAAAAGAAGAACACGCCGTCATTCATTTTTACATTTTTTAATGAAATATACAATAAGAACAGATATAAATAACAAATGAAATAATGACACAAAAAGGTAAAATACCATAAAATACAAAACGTAAAAGATTAGGAATCAGTAAAAAGCTTTACGATCGCCCCCAATGTGCCAGAAATAGGAGTTCTGCCTGTAGAACAGGAAACAGCAGAGATGAGAATCCATGCTAAGCATGTTGTCATTGTTGGGGATGAGACACTGAACATCCAAAATCTACATCTCACCCCCCCAGGAACGTCGCTTCGTCATCGGTCACCGGGGCAGAATCCGGAGCACCACCTATGGAATCCACACTGTGTGCAATGCTGCCATCTTGTGGTCATTTAGGAGATCAGCTGATCAGTGTAAATACATAGGCAGAGTCTATAAGACTTCGTCATTGGGGGGACATGTACTAAAAATCTGGTACCGCTGTGTATGGGAGCCAATCAGCTTTTAACTTCGGCTTGTTCAATTAAGCTTTACCAATAAAACCTGGAAGCTGATTGGCTACTTTGCAGAGCTGCACTAGATTCTGCACTCTCCAGTTTTATTAACTCTCCCTCCACGCCAGCGTCTATCAGCTTCTGTGTAATGTTTATATCTATAAAGCGTAAGATTGAAAAAAAAAAAAGGAAGAAAATCCCTTTTTTGGTAAAAATTAACCATGTGTAGCTATTTCACGAAGCCGGTGATGAGAGGACAATAGAGACCTGGCACTGGCGGCATCCTATGAAAGATGCCAGTTGCCCGTCTGATGCTTCTCCAAGTACTGAAGCAAGCTGCCAAGGCGGCGCCATGACATCACAACAGGCTTCCTCTGAAATCATTTTTTGGACCAAAGATACACTATATTGTCAAAAGTTTTGGAACGCCTGCCTTTACACACACATCCCAGTCTTAGTCTGTAGGGTTCAATATTGGGTTGGCCCGATCTTTGCAGCTATAACAGCTTCAACTCTTCTGGGAAGGCCGTCCACAACGTTTCGCAGGGTGTCTATGGGCACTATATTGTCAAAAGTATTGGGACACACATGAACTTTAATGGCATCCCAGTCTTAGTCCGTAGGGATCAATATTAAGTTGGCCCCGCCCTTTGCAGCTATAACAGCTTCAACTCTCCTGGGAAGGCCGTCCACAAGGTTTAGGAGTGTGTCTATGGGAATGTTTAACCGTTCTTCCAGAAGCGCATTTGTGAAGCCAGGCACTGATGTTGGACAAGAAGGTCTGGCTCACAGTCTCTGCTCTAATTCAGCCCAAAAATGTTGAGGTCAGGACTCTGTGTAGGCCAGTCAAGTTCCTCCACCCCCAAACTCGCTCATCCATGTCTTTATGGACCTTGCTTTGTGCACGAATCACTGAAGTTGCATCAAAGTAGTGCAGGAACCTTCATGAGTCGCATGTTGGGGTAATAAGGCTGGGGTTAGAATTCATCATTAGTGGTAATTGTAAGGGATTTGAACCGTAACCCTCATGATGCAACCTGCATAGATGTGAACCTAGCCTTAAGGGATATTTGAAGGGGTTTTCAATAAAATTGGAATGCAATTAGAAGATGCTGACAATTGCGCGGTCGTGCGACGTGGCTCCCAAACAAAATCAGCGTCCTTTTTTCCCCACAAATAGAGCTTTCTTTTGGTGGTGTTTGATCACCTCTGCGGTTTTTATTTTTTGCGCTATAAACAAAAATAGAGCGACAATTTTGGAAAAAAATGCAATATTTTTGACTTTTTGCTATAATAAATATCCCCCAAAAATATATAAAAAAAATTTTTTTTCCTCAGTTTAGGCCGATACGTATTCTTCTACATATTTTTGGTAAAAGAAAAAAAATCACAATAAGCGTTTATTGATTGGTTTGCGCAAAAGTTATAGCGTTTAAAAAATAGGGGATTGTTTTATGGCATTTTTTTTTTTTTTTTTACTTGTAATGGCGGCGATCAACGATTTTTTTCGTGACTGTGACATTATGGCGGACACATTTTTGGGACCATTGTCATTTTCACAGTGATCAGTGCTATAAAAATGCACCGTGAAAATGACACTGGCAGTGAAGAGGTTAACCACTAGGGGGCGCTGTAGGGGTTAAGTGTTCCCTGCATTGTGTTTCTTACTGTAGGGGGGATGACACTGATCTCTGCTCCCAGTACACAGAGCCGAGATCAGTGTCATTGTCACTAGTCAGAGCGGGGAGATGCTTGTGTAACAAACATCTCCCCGCTCTATACCACCGTAAATCGATCGCGGGGATCCCCGTGGCGATCGAGTCCACGGGACCCGCGGTCTGACTCACGGGGATGGTGGCAGAGTCACGAGCGCGCCACCAGGCATTTAAAGGGGACGTAAAGGTACGTGTTTATGCCTGTCTGTGCCATTCTGCCGACGTATATGTGCAGGAGGCGGACCTTAACCCCTTAAGGACCGTCGCACTATTTACGTCGGCAGAAGGACACGGCTGGGCATATGGACGTACAGGTACGATCCCTTTAAGAAGCCCAGCCAGTTTGCGGGACCCGATCGGTGTCCCGCGATCGGGTCACAGAGAGGAAGAACGGGGAGAGGTGAGTGTAAACAAACCTCTCCCCGTGCTTCCTAGTGAGCCTGTCACTGATCGTCTGTTCCATGTCATAGTGAACGACGATCAGTGACGTCACACGCCCAGCCACGCCCCCCTACAGTAAGAAACACACATTGGGGAACACTTAACCCCTTTAGCCCCCTCCTGGTTAACCCCTTCACTGCCAGTGTCATTTTCACAGTAATCAGTGCATTTTTATAGCACTCTTCACGGTGAAAATGACAATGGTCCCAAAAATGTGTCCGATGTGTCCGCCATAATGTCGCAGTCACGAAAAAAAATCGCAGATCGCCGCAATTACTTGTAAAAAAAAATATTAATAAAAATGCCATAAAACTATCCCCTATTTTGTAAACGCTATAAATTTTTGCGCAAACCAATCAATAAACGCTTATTGCAATTTTTTTAACCAAAGATATGTAGAAGAATACGTATCGGCCTAAACTGAGGGAAAAAACGTTTTTTTATATCTTTTTTGGGGATATTTATTATAGCAAAAACTACAAACTATTGCATTTTTTTTTTTTAAATGTCGCTCTATTTTTGTTTATAGCGTAAAAAATAAAAACTGCAGAGGTGATCAAATACCACCAAAAGAAAGCTCTATTTGTGGGAAAAAAAAGGACGCCAATTTTGTTTGGGAGCCACGTCGCACGACCGCGCAATTGTCTGTTAAAGCGACGCAGTGCCGAATCGCAAAAAAGGGGCCTGGTCCTTTAGCTGCAAAATGGTCCGGAGCTTAAGTGGTTAATAGTTTGTTAATATTGGTTAGTTATTTCTAAATTTTCAGATTTTCCTTTCTTATTTTCAGATTATCGAGTTCTGCATAGAACATTTTTTGCTTGTAGCTTCACCAGGTGGTGAAGATTTTCGAGTTCGAATTTCTGAATTGCCGAATCTTCAAATTTCCGAATTCCGAAACTTCAGATTTCCGAATTTTTTTTATTTAATTTTTTTTTAAATTTATAAATTACGAATAAAAAACGAATTAAACAAAAACAAACACATTTTTCGGCAGCGCACATGATGATTTTATACATAATGATTGTTGGGTACCAGACTTCACCAGCAGGTGGCGCTACAAGCCTGGTACCCTGGGGTCCAACACGTCACACCAAAGTGTCACTTGTAGGTAAAGTCACCTCAGTATTGACCTATCAATCTTTGATTAGTTTATTCTAAAATAATTTCTGGATGAAGGAAATGGACGTTCATGATTTGTGGTGATCGGTGCGGAGACCTCCAGCGAACCTCAACCACACATCTTCAGAGATCTGGAGATGGACACGTCATTGGTTGGTGGTGGAGGGAAAACACGAGCTGCTAAAATTTTCAATAATCAAAAAAAATAATAATACAAAATCCAGTGTTCATCATCAGGATATAAGGAGAGTGCACAAGGACAACCCCTTGAGCTTCACTCCCATAGCACACCTCTTCTAGGTGAGCTCCTACTTAAGCCCCCTGCAGGCATAGATCCATCCAATAATACAGTGGAACCTCAGATTACGAGTATAATCCGTTCCAGGAGAATGCTCGTAATCCAAAGTACTCGCATATCAAAGCGAGTTTCCCCATTGAAGTCAATGGAAACGAAAATAAATTGTTCCGCATTGACTTCAATGGCATGCAATACCGCATGCGTCCCGTGGGGGTGCCAGAGAGCCTCGGAAACTGACAAAAAGGCCCGAGGACACCTCGGCTGACCTCGAAAAGACTTTGTTCTCAAGATTTACCGAGATCATCCAAACTGTCCCCAGGCCTTTCCGTTTGGCTCCGGCGCCCCCCCCCCCACCTCAGGCCAAACGTGGTACTGCACACCGCTTTGACCTGAATCGTGCTCGTTTTACGAGACAACACTCGCAAACCGGGTTACGATTTTTAAAAGCAAAACGCTCATTAACCGCGTTACTCGCAATCCGAGGTTCCGCTGTACCATCAATAGTGGTTAGAACTTTTTATTCACAGCTTCCAGGAGATGAGAACATAAAAAAAAAACAACAACATTACTGAGCAGCTTTTCTTCAGATTCTGGGAAATCAAAGACGTTCTGCCAACCAAGACGCCCAACTATGAAGCTGCAGAGCGCTCCTCAGCCGCACCATTCGTACTTTGCAAAACTTTGCATTTTGGCACATTTATTAATGTAAGTTTTTCTACGAGGGGGTCTTCAAAAAGTTTCTGCACTTTTATATGAATAATAGATTTATATATAATACTGTACATATTTTTTTTTAAAAGTGTGGAAAATTTTTGAAGAACCCTCGTAGAAATTCTTCACGGCTTTTACTATGAAGGCGATTTCTCTTCACCTTCATAGTAAAAAATGATCGGACCCGGCACTGCCCGTTTCTCCAGTACGGACTCGCTGCCTTCATTGAATGGGGTTTGTTGTATGATTTTTGGCCAGAGAAGCCGGTGATCAACAATCACAACCAGTGGTGATGTGATCATAATGTGAATCGGATTACATAGAAGATCACCACTGAGGACTTGTTTTTGGAAGGTCTAGGCCAGTGATGGTGAACCATGGCACCCCAGATGTTTTGGAACTACATTTCCCATGATGCTCCTGCACGCTGCAGTGTAGCTGAGCATGATGGGAAATGTAGTTCCAAAGCATCTGGGGTGCCAAGGTTCACCATCACTGGTCTAGGCTCTGGGGTCATCATTTCAGTCTGAACTTCTCTATGCAGCGGGTCATTGACTTCAATCAAAGATACGAGATGGAGTTTCAGACTTCAATGGCGGAACGCTAGTTTTACCTCATTGATGTACTAGGAGTCAGAAGACACTTGTTTAGTTCTATCCTCACACTGAACTCTTCTGGATTGGAATCTGAATGGCTGTAATATTGGTCACCTCTCATTACTCCTTCCACTTATTCTAAATGCCTTCACCTGGTACCAGACTGCCAACGCCCCACCTGGTACCAGACCCCCGACACCCAACAGGTGCCAGACCACCGACTCCCACTGGGTGCCAGACCACCGACTCCCAACAGGGTGCCAGACCACCGACTACCAACAGGGTGCCAGACCACCGACTACCAACAGGGTGCCAGACCACCGACTACCAACAGGGTGCCAGACCACCGACTCCAACTGGATGGGAATCTGAAGGACTGTAATATTGGTCACCTCTCATACCTCTTCCGCTTATTCCAAATGCCTTCACCTGGTACAAGAGCAATACTCCCACCGGGTGCCAGACCACCAACTCCCAACAGGTGCCAGGCCACCGACTCCCAACAGGCGCCAGGCCACCGACTCCCAACAGGCGCCAGGCCACCGACTTCCAACAGGGTGCCAGGCCACCGACTCCCAACAGGTGCCAGGCCACCGACTCCAAACAGGTGCCAGGCCACCGACTCCAAACAGGTGCCTGACCACCGACTCCCAACAGGTGCCAGACCACCGACTCCCAACAGGTGCCAGACCACCGACTCCCAACAGGTGCCAGACCACCGACTCCCAACAGGTGCCAGACCACCGACTCCCAACAGGTGCCAGACCACCGACTCCCAACAGGTGTCAGACCACCGGCTCCAACTCTTCTGGGTGGGAATCTGAATGGCTGTAATATTGGTCACCTCTCATACTCCTTCCACCTATTCTAAATGCCTTCACCTGGTACCAGACCGCCGACGCCCACCGAGTGCCAGACCACCGACTCCCAACAGGTGCCAGACCACTGACTCCCAACAGGTGCCACACAACTGACTCCACCTGTAATAGTGACAACAGGTGACCGATACATGGGATCAGACAGGAAATGTGCACCCAATTATGCAATTCTTCCCAACTGGCAGATCAACAGGATAAAACTGGCTTTCCAGCCATTCACACCATTCACCTTGGGGGTGCCCTGGACAACCTGGACACAAGGACCACGCAATGAGCCTTATGTTCAGTGTGAATGAGCCTCCCATGTGAATGAGGTGAAATCTGTTCACATTAAACATCAATATTGATTTTTTACATCGCTACATAGTCGGTGAGGTTGAAAAAAGACACAAGTCATCCAGTCTAACCTGTGTGTGTGCCTATATGTTAATATTACATTGTATACCCCTGTATGTTGTGGTCGTTAAGGTTGCCATCTAATAGTTTTTTTAAATTATCGATGCTTCCCGCTGATACCACTGCTTGTGGAAGAGAATTCCACATCCTTACCGCTCTTACAGTAAAGAACCCTCTACGCAGTAACATTTTATCTCTGTAAATGGAAGAATGTATCTTCATAAGAAATGGAATAGTCTGGAAGAAGTAACAGAGGTGGATGTTCTGAAGCTGAACACTTTGCACCCTCAAATCAGGTGACTGAGACGGTGAAGGAGCTCCTATCTGAATTCTTTAGTCATGGGCATCTGAGATCGATCAGAACGCATCGAAATCTCTTCATTGAAAAAAAAAAGGAATTCAACAAACAGAACTTAATTTATCAAAACTACTCCATACACCTCTTTTGGGGAGGAACCCCCTCCCCTGCATTCCTCCATACACCTCTTTTTGGGAGGAACCCCCTCCCCTGCATTCCTCCATACACCTCTTTTTGGGAGGAACCTCCTCCCCTGCATTCCTCCATACACCTCTTTTTGGGAGGAACCCCCTCTCCTGCATTCCTCCATACACCTCTTTTTGGGAGAAACCCCCTCCCCTGCATTCCTCCATACACCTCTTTTTGGGAGGAACCTCCTCCCCTGAATTCCTCCATACACCTCTTTTTGGGAGGAACCCCCTCCCCTGCATTCCTCCATACACCTCTTTTTGGGAGGAACCTCCTCCCCTGCATTCCTCCATACACCTCCAGGACAAACTAAAAAGCTCACATGACCGTAGTTGACCTTGTACAGTGTCTATGGCATGGGTTTTAAAGAGTTAATTTCTTACTAAAATCAACATTCATATACATTTAAAACCAAAAATCAGAAGAAAAAAAAAATTCAGAATGACCAAAAAAAAAAAAAGAGAAAAAATTATGAAATCTGTGAACCTTGGAACCATAAATAATAAAAAGTAGCAAAGCAGCGTAAACACTTCTTCTATAATACATCTTGAATATTCCAAGTGTTAAAAAACTGTATATAAAAAAAAAGGCACATCGAACGGGCCGCCGCAAACGTCTGACCAGACAGAGGTGAACAATCGCACATCTGACATTTTTGGTCCTCGTTGGTGACACTTCACGTGGATATCTGCCAGCCGGGACATCTAAAGAGCAGAGCAGGTGGCTAAAACTTTGCACTCGTATTCCTGCAGCACACCGCAAGCAATGGTCCACTGCAACATGGAACCAGACCGATCTTTAGGCTGTGGGACACGGAACCTGTGCCGATCTTTAAGCTGTTGGGAGACGGAACCTGTCCCGATCTTCAAGTTGTGGGACACGGAACCTGCCCCGATCTTCAAGCTGTCGGGCAGGGAACCTGCCCAGATCTTCAAGTTGTGAGACACGGAACCTGCCCAGATCTTCAAGCTGTGAGACAGGGAACCTGCCCAGATCTTCAAGCTGTGAGACACGGAACCTGCCCAGATCTTCAAGCTGTGAGACACGGAACCTGCCCAGATCTTCAAGCTGTGAGACACGGAACCTGCCCAGATCTTCAAGCTGTGAGACACGGAACCTGCCCAGATCTTCAAGCTGTGAGACACGGAACCTGCCCCGATCTTCAAGCTGTGAGACACGGAACCTGCCCAGATCTTCAAGCTGTGGGACACGGAACCAGACCAGATCTTCAAGCTGTGGGACATGGAACCTATCCTGATCTTGAAGCTGAAGGACATGGAACCTATCCTGATCTTCAAGCTGTGGGACACGGAACCAGACCAGATCTTCAAGCTGTGGGACATGGAACCTATCCTGATCTTGAAGCTGAAGGACATGGAACCTATCCTGATCTTCAAGCTGTGGGACACGGAACCAGACCAGATCTTCAAGCTGTGGGACATGGAACCTATCCTGATCTTGAAGCTGAAGGACATGGAACCTATCCTGATCTTCAAGCTGTGGGACACGGAACCAGACCAGATCTTCAAGCTGTGAGACACGAAACCTGCCCAGATCTTCAAGCTGTGGGACACGGAACCAGACCAGATCTTCAAGCTGTGGGACACCGAACCAGACCAGATCTTCAAGCTGTGAGACACGGAACCTGCCCAGATCTTCAAGCTGTGAGACACGGAACCTGCCCAGATCTTCAAGCTGTGAGACACGGAACCTGCCCAGATCTTCAAGCTGTGGGACACGGAACCAGACCAGATCTTCAAGCTGTGGGACATGGAACCTATCCTGATCTTGAAGCTGAAGGACATGGAACCTATCCTGATCTTCAAGCTGTGGGACACGGAACCAGACCAGATCTTCAAGCTGTGGGACACGGAACTTGTCCTGATCTTCAAGCTGTGGGACACGGAACTTGTCCTGATCTTCAAGCTGTGGGACACGGAACCTGTCCTGATCTTCAAGCTGTGGGACATGGAACCAAACACGTTTTTTGCTGGCCCTAGCTTAGGTCTTGCTTGGTATTTCTGGACCAGGAAATGTCAGCTGTACTGAAGTCTGGCAAGGCATGCGCCAGCTGGCAGGGTGTAGATATCCACAGTGTGGTCCGCTATAAAGTGCAATGCATGCTCCTCCCTCCATGGCTTTTTATTAATCTATGGCACGCCGAACACATCTAGAGAACAAGATGGCCACACCGAGGCTTGGCCTACAGTCCCTTCACAGAAGAACAACGGTGCCATCGGAGTCTGTAACACCAAAAGTGCACCAAAAACCATTTCTGATGCCGATTCAATACTCTTTAATTGGAGATCCTAAACGGAAAAGCCGCACTTCTCCTATTGATCAGCATTTCACCGGCTTCTTGTCCGCGCCTCTATTCTCCGGGATGTGCCGATATCGACATTTGTCTCCATAAGTGCAACCATTGGCCCTCCAGTAGAAACATTCATTGGTCTTGAATGGGACTTTCTTCTTTGCACTGAAAAAGGTAGAAAACACATTTTGTTACACTGGAATATCGGTTTCCCTATTCACCTTCATGATTCCTATATTTAAGGCATTTAAAGTGACCCCTCCCCTTTACCACTTGAGGACTGAGCCTGTTTTTCAGACTCAGTGTTTACACGTTAAAAACTATTTTTTTAATTTTTTATAGAAAATTACTTAGAACCCCCAAACATTATACATTTTTTTTCTTTCTAACACCCTAGAGAATAAAATAGCGGTCATTGCAATACTTTATGTCACACCGTATTTGCACAGCGGTCTTACAAGCGCACTTTAAAAAAAACAAAAAAAAAACACATTTTTTTAATAAAAAAATAAGACAACAGTAAAGTAAGCCCAATTTTTTTTTTATATTGTGAAAGATAATGTTACGCCGAGTAAATTGATACCCAACATGTCAGGCTTCAAAATTGCGCCCGCTCTTGGAATGGCGTTAAACTTTTACCCTTAAAAATCTCCATAGGCGACGTTTAAAAGATTCTACAGGTTGCATGTTTTGAGTTACAGAGGAGGTCTAGGTATAGAATTATTGCTTTCGCTTCAACGATCGCAGCGATACCTCACATGTGTGGTTTGAACACCGTTTTCACATACGGGTGCTGCTCACGTATGCGTTCGCTTCTGCGCACAAGCTCGTCGAGACGGGGCGCTTTAAAAAAAAATTGTGTTTATTTTACTTTATTTTATTTATTTTTACATTGTTGTTTTTTAAAAAAAAAGAATTTGGGTCACTTTTATTCCTATTACAAGGGATGTGAACATCCCTTGTAATAGAAAAAAGCATGACAGGTCCTCTTAGATATGAGATCTGGGGCCAAAAAGACCCCCCAATACCAGAATCATGGGTTACATCCCTGGTGGTATCAGGATTTTTTTTTTTTATGCATTGCAAGCAGAGAGTAGCTACCATTTATAGGCAAAACTCAATCTGAGCACCATAAACTGAAAATGCTCTATAATTCACTGCAAACCCCCCCCCCTCCCCCCCAAGTCTCCATGCTTTATGTTGCTGAGAAATCACTTTGAAAACCCCCTCCCCCATAGCTTTTCTAGCTAGGGTTGCCACCAGTCCGGGGTTTACCTGGACAGTCCGGGTTTTGAATCATGTGTGCGGGTTTCAGGTGGACTCATTATTCATACCGGGCTGTGGCTCTCCAAATAACCAAGATAGTCGCACACAAATCTGTTACCATCCAAGAGCTGCAGGTGGCTGTCTCGGGGCAGGGAGATGATGTCAGCAAGAGCAATTTGGCCACACCCACTGTTCGCTGCAGCACGCAATGCACACTGTCATACTACTAGACATGTGCACTGCCAAAAAATTTGTTTGTTTTTTGTTTTATTCGTTTGTTTTTTGTTTGGGTCATATGTTATGATGGAAAATTCGCAAATTCGAAAATCTTAAAAAATTGCGAAATCCAGAAATTCTAAAATCCGGAAATTCTAAAGAATTTTGAATTTCTGGATTTCCGATCCTCTAATTTCCAGAGTTTGGATTTTTTAGAATTTCCGGATTTCAGAAATTTGAAAATCCAAAATCCGGAAATTCGAAAATCCAAAACCCGGAAATTAGAAAAATCCAAAAACTGGAAATTAGAAAATTCGGAAATTTGAAAATCCAAAAACTGGAAATGAGAAAATTCGGAAAAATTTGAAAATTCAGAAATTAGAAAATCCAAAATCCCGAATTTCAAAATAATAACAAACCAACAATAACTATTAAATTATAGGTATTGGAATTTCCTTTCAAATTTGGCTGTTAGTGAATGTAACGAATACGAATTTATCCGAAGTTACAAATTATCCGAAATAATGAATGTTGCATCTAAACAAATGGAACGGAACAAATTAATAATAAAATGTTTTATTATTAATTAGGTCCGTTCCATTTGTTTAGATGCGACATTCATTATTTCCGATAATTCAGAACTTCGGATAAATTCGTATTCGTTACATTCACTAACAGCCAAATTTGAAAGGAAATTCCAATATCTATACTAGGTAATATGTTAGGATCTATACTGGTATGGACTGGGTGATGTGTTGGGATCTATACTGGTATGGACTGGGTGATGTGTTAGGATCTATACTGGTATGGATTGGGTGATGTGTTAGGATCTATACTGGTATGGACTGGGTAATATGTTGGGATCTATACTGAAATGGACTGGGTAATGTGTTAGGACCTAAACTGGTATGGACTGGTTGATGTGTTAGGATCTATACTGGTATGGACTGGGTGATGTGTTAGGATCTATACTGGTATGGATTGGGTGATGTGTTAGGATCTATACTGGTATGGACTGGGTAATGTGTTAGGATCTATACTGGTATGGACTGGGTAATGTGTTAGGATCTATACTGGTATGGACTGGGTAATGTCTTGGGATCTATACTGGTATGGACTGGTTGATGTGTTAGGATCTATACTGGTATGGACTGGGTAATGTCTTGGGATCTATACTGGTATGGACTGGTTGATGTGTTAGGATCTATACTGGTATGGACTGGGTAATGTGTTGGGATCTATACTGAAATGGACTGGGTAATGTGTTAGGACCTAAACTGGTATGGACTGGTTGATGTGTTAGGATCTATACTGGTATGGACTGGGTAATGTGTTAGGATCTCTACTGGTATGGACTGGGTAATGTGTTAGGATCTCCACTGGTATGGACTGGGTAATGTGTTGGGATCTATACTGGTATGGACTGGGTAATGTGTTAGGATCTATACTGGTATGGACTGGGTAATGTTTTAGGATCTATAATGGTATGGACTGGGTAAAGTTTTAGGATCTATACTGGTATGGACTGGGTAATGTGTTAGGATCTCTACTGGTATGGACTGGGTAATGTGTTAGGATCTATACTGTTATGGACTGGGTAATGTGTTAGGATCTATACTGGTATGGACTGGGTAATGTGTTAGGATCTATACTGGTATGGACTGGGTAATGTGTTAGGATCTATACTGGTATGGACTGGGTAATGTGTTAGGATCTCCACTGGTATGGACTGGGTAATGTGTTAGGATCTCTACTGGTATGGACTGGGTAATGTGTTAGGATCTATACTGGTATGGACTGGGTAATGTGTTAGGATCTCCACTGGTATGGACTGGGTAATGTGTTAGGATCTCTACTGGTATGGACTGGGTAATGTGTTAGGATCTCTACTGGTATGGACTGGGTAATGTGTTAGGATCTCTACTGGTATGGACTGGGTAATGTGTTAGGATCTATACTGGTATGGACTGGGTAATGTGTTAGGATCTATACTGGTATGGACTGGGTAATGTTTTAGGATCTATAATGGTATGGACTGGGTAAAGTTTTAGGTTCTATACTGGTATGGACTGAGTAATGTGTTAAGATCTATACTGGTATGGACTGGGTAATGTGTTGGGATCTCCACTGGTATGGACTGGGTAATGTGTTGGGATCTATACTGGTATGGACTGGGTAATGTGTTAGGAACAAAAGTTTTTCATTTTTTTTTTTATTGAACATTATTGCTATCACAAGGGATGAACAACATCCCTTGTGATAGCATGGGCCATAACAGGTCCTCTTTATGGAGAGATCTGGTTTCTATTAGACATACGGTATATTACCAAAAGTATTGGGACACCTGCCTTTAGACTCCCATAAACTTTAATGCCATCCCAGTCTTAGTCCATAGGGTTCAATATCAGGGGCGGACTGACCATTTGGCACTAGGGGGCCCCATCAGGTTTGCCAGCCTTTGTAAAATCAGGGACAGTATGTAAAAATCTGTGTTTTTTTACATCTGTCCCTGAAATGTCCCTTACTGACATCCTTTTGGTCTAAAAATCCCAAGATTATAGCTGCCCCGCCTCTCCAGTACCTTCTCAGTGTGTGTGTGTGTATGTACAGTACTGTGTGGCCCCATGATCTATTGCCTGGGGGCCCCATAATCTCCTATTGCCTGGGGGCCCCATAATCTCCTATTGCCCGGGGGCCCCATAATCTCCTATTGCCCGGGGGCCCCATAATCTCCTATTGCCCGAGGGCCCCATAATCTCCTATTGCCCGAGGGCCCCATAATCTCCTATTGCCTGAGGGCCCCATAAGTTGTCAGTCCGCCCCTGTTCAAAATTGAGTTGGCCCCGCCCTTTGCAGCTATAACAGCTTCACCTCTCCTAGGAAGGCTGTCCACAAGGTTTAGGAGTGTGTCTATGAGAATTTTGACCGTTCTTCCAGAAGTGCATTTGTGAGGTCAGGCGCTGATGTAGAACGAGAACTTGCCGTCTCCGCTCTAATTCATCCCAAAGGTGTTGGTGTCGGGTTGAGGTCAGGACTCTGTGCAAGCCAGTCAAGTTCCTCCACCCCAAACTCGCTCATCCATGTCTTTATGGACCTTGCTTGCATGCGTGTAAAGGCAGGTGTCCCAATACTTTTGGAAATATAGTGTATAGTATTTGTGTGAAGGATGGGAAGCGGTTAAAGCAGCAGATGTATAATTTGCTGTAATCTAGAGATGAAGAATTCTGCGTTTTCTTTACTTTTTATAGAAGAGAAATTTGGGTCAAGAACTACTAAATATGGATATTTGGGGTCTGCCCCCCCGGTATCACTGACTGTGGAGGACATTAGAGTGTATTAGGGAATGGAGAGTCGTTGGGTTGTCAGCGGCGGGATACAAGCGGGAGGTCAGCGGACGGACGGAGCTCAGACTTCATTCAGAGGACACTTTCTGCATCTTGTACAGATATTACGGCGAGGGAAGCGTCGGCACCTCCGGGACGATCATTAACACGAGCAGGAAATAGACGATCACCGATCAATCAAAGGCCAGACTGGCGTGGACCGCGTCCAAATGTCGCCTCTCAAGGTCTAATGACGAATAACGTAGAAGAGGGAATTGTTCAAAGATACACGGAGATCGGGGGGGGATACAGTGCCATGGAAAAGTATTCATACCCCTTAAAATTTTCCACATTTATAATGTTATAACCAAAAATGTATATGTATTTTTTATTGGGATTTTATGTGATAAACCAACACAAAGTGTCACATGATTGTGAAGTGGAAGGAAAATAGAGTCCACCTGTGTGTAATTTAATCTCAGTATAAATAAAGCTGTTTTGTGAAGCCTTCAGAGGTTTGTTGGAGAACCTTAGTGAACAAACAGCATCCTGAAGGCCACGGAACACACCAGACAGGTCACAGCATTGGCGTTTTTAGGGGGGAGCGGGGGGTGCGGGCCGCACCAGGGTGACACCCGGCATAGCACTGGATTGAAAGGCGCAGCGGCTCTCTCAGGGCCGATCCTAGGGTCACAGACGCCTGGGTGCAGAAATATTGCTGGCGCCCCCACATGGGCATGGTCATATTACTAACTCCTCCCCTTTACAAATGTTTCTATGGCTACGACTCAAACACTGAGATGCTCCCCTAAGAAGTCTTCATTAGTGTCCCCCATCAGAGCCCCCCACAGCAGGTGTCCCCCATCAGATCCCCCCACAGCAGGTGTCCCCCATCAGAGCCCCCCCACAGCACTTTGGAGCTTCGGCGCCCCCACCTCTGTGGTGCCTGGGTGCGGAGCACCCTGCGCACCCTGCCTAGGACCGGCCCTGGGCTCTCTCCTCTTCCTCCTTCCCCTGCACACTCCAATATCTCTGCTGTAGTTGCTGTGTGACGGAGGAGGAGAAAGAATGGTGAGGCTGGCAGAGGCAGACGGCTCCAGAGTGCCATAGTCCAGTGCCCGGCGCCCGGATGTCCTCCGGGAACCGGCACTGCGATCGGCAGTTGTGACAGATGCCAGTGTCCTATCACAATTATACTCCTCAGACTGACGATGCCTAGGCTCCGCCTCCACACTGACAGTATATCTACAACAGGGGGAGGAGCCGAGGAAGAGGGGCATATTTGTGTGTACAGAGCCGTGCCGATCTGAGGTCTTTAAATGTAGGGAGGGGAGGTATAGGGGGGCAGGGGGGGAGAATTGCAGGGGGGGGGGGGGGGTAACATTATGGGAATTACACAGGGGGGCGTTACTTCAGGGGGATTGCAGGGGCCCAACCTTAGGGGGATTACACAGGGGGGTGTTACATTAGGGGGATTGCAGGGGGGTAACATTAGGGGGATTACACAGGAGGGGCGTTACATTAGGGGGATTGCAGGGGGGTAAGATATGGGGGATACATTAAGGGGATTGCACAGGGCGATAACATTAGGGGGATTACACAGGGCGATAACATTGGGGGGATTACACGGGGGGGGGGGGGTTTAAATTAGGGGATTACATGGGGGGGGGGTTACATTAGGGGATTACATGGGGGGGGTTACATTAGGGGGATTGCAGGGGGGTAACATTAGGGGGATTACACAGGAGGGGTGTTACATTAGGGGGATTGCAGGGGGGTAACATTAGGGGGATTACACAGGAGGGGCGTTACATTAGGGGGATTGCAGGGGGGTAACATTAGGGGGATTACACAGGAGGGGCGTTACATTAGGGGGATTGCAGGGGGGGTAACATATAGGGGGATTAAAACGGGGGGGAGGGTTTAACATTAGGAGTATTGCACAGGGCCATAACATTAGGGGGATTACACGGGGGGGTTACATGGGGGGGTTACATTAGGGGAATTACACAGGGGGCAGAGCTGTGCTGATGCGCTAGCCTGCTCAGTGCCCCGGATTGCTCATGCTCAGTGACCGGGGGGGGGTGACACCAACCCTAGTGACGCCACTGCAGGTCAGGGATGAAGTTGTGGAGAAGTATAAATCAGGGTTAGGTTATAGAAAAATCTCCCAAGCTTTGAAGATCTCACGGAGCTTCTGTTCAATCCATCATCGGAAAATGGAAAGAGTATGGCACAACTGCAAACCTACCAAGACACGGCCGTCCACCTAAACTGACCGGGCCGGGCAAGGAGAGCATTCATCAGAGAAGCAGCCAAGAGGCCCATGGTAACTCTGGAGGAGCTGCAGAGATCCACAGCTCAGGGGGGAGAATCTGTCCACAGGACAACTATTAGTGGTCTCTCCACAAATCAAGCACAACCTGTTTTTTGATGGGCTGTAGTGTAGGGCAGAGGTGACATTGGGGGTCTAATAGATTACTGATGTCTCCATAAAGAGGACCTGTCACCTGCCTATGTTGTCACATAGAACTTTAGGAGTTAGGTGGGGGGTTTAGGAGTGTTCTCACCGCCATGATCATCTAATTCAGGAAACTCACTTTATTGCAGCTGGCTTAGTCTGTGCGTCAGACGTGGTCACAGTGGAGGGTCGGTAAGGCTTGTCTGGGTATCGGATCACTAATCTTGTGTTCTCAATTTCTTTACCCTGTTGGTAGAAAAACAAATTGTCATCCCGAACTGCCATCCCCCAGACTGCCACCTCCCAGACTGACATCCCCCAGACTGCCATCTACCCAGACTGCCACCTCCCAGACTGCCATTTACCCAGACTGCCACCCCCCAGACTGCCATTCCCCAGACTGCCACCCCCCAGACTGCCATTCCCCAGACTGCCATCTACCCAGACTGCCATCTACCCAGACTGCCATCTACCCAGACTGCCATCTACCCAGACTGCCATCTTCCAGATTACCACCCCCCAGACTGCCATCTACCCAGACTGCCATCTACCCAGACTGCCATCTACCCAGACTGCCATCCCCCCAGACTGACATCTACCCAGACTGCCATCCCCCAGACTGCCACCCCCCCAGACTGCCACCCCCCCAGACTGCCATCCCCCCAGACTGCCATCTACCCAGACTGCCACCCCTCAAACGGACATCCCCCAGACTGCCATCTACCCAGACGGACATCCCCCAGACTGCCATCCCCCCATATCCTGGGCTGTTCCTGAAGCCCACACTGCTCTCCCAGCCTTTTTGCAGTCACCCAGAAGGGCTGCCCTGGAGCCTGTGGACACCCAGCTGGGTTGTTCCTGGAGCCCACAGCCACCCACTCGGCCTCTTTTGCAGCCGCCCATTCAGTTCATGGCATGGCTTGGGGGCAGAGACTAGAGGTCAGCTTACTGGTGAGGAATGTGAAGTGGGAGGGGCTGGATGAGACCCTATCTTTTGATTTCGGCATAGGTGTCACTGCTACGAAACACCACAAAGTCAGAGACACAATGAGTAACACTACATGTGATTATAGTTGCCATTAAAAGTCCCCACTACAGTTCTCAGATCAGCAGATGACCTTGATCAAGAGCACCTAAGTTGGCTGATCAGAACTCCCCCCAACATTGCCACTCATCCCTTTTCCCATACGCTCCACCAATGAGTAAGAGAAGGAATAATGTAAGGGAGAGGAAAAGAGGGGGAGCAACAAAGAAAAAGGGAGAGAAAGAATGAGAGAAAGAACAAGAAATACGGTTAGAGAGAGGGATGGGGGAAAGAAACAAGAAATTAGGATAGAGATAAAAGGGAAAGTAAGGAGAACAAAGAGAAAAAGAGTGGTACATCCTAAAATGTACCAGATGGGGTTTTAATACTGTACGAGTGGAAGGGACTAAATGTCCATGGGATGGGGGCTCAAATTCCTTTTCTTGCCTTGGGTGCTGACAACCCATGCTTCGAAAATAATTTTACTGTTAGGGGTCCCCACAACTTGGAAAATGTTATCAAGGGGTCACGGCACTAGAAAGGTTGAGAACCACTGTTCTAGAGGAAAAGTAACAAATCCACCAAAGTTGGGAACAATGTGTCAGACTAAACTTGTCAATTATCCCGTTCCATTTCTAGAAGGCTTCCCACCATATGAGGTCCTCCAAACTATTTCTTATCGCGGCTTTTCAAACCCTCCCCAGGCCCGGAGCAAACATGTAAAAGAATTCCTGTGCAATTTTTTTAGGTTTGCTCCATCAAACTACCCGACCTCCCACCGAGAGATCCTCCATAACATTTCTGATCAGGGTTCCTCAAAACCTAGAAACTCCACACAATCAGTGCTAAATTCATAAGGTGGAAAAAGGGGCCACTGCCTGGGCCCCCATTGAAAGAAGGGGTCCTTCTCTATACAAAAATAATATAAAACAATATAAAATAAATAATAAAATACTATAAAATATTTAATACTTAAAAAAATCCTCTTTTATGAAACATATCTGGTGCAGAGCATGACGTCACTGCCCAGCCCTCCTATATCTATTGGAAGAGGTTGGTCTCACTTACCTGAAGTCCCTCCAGTGCTTTGGCCGTAGCGACAGGACACTTATAATTCACAAAAGCACAAAAACGTTCACCAAGCAGTCGGATGCTGTGCAGCTCTCCGTAACTAGAGAGAAAACACACAACAAAGAACAATTAACGTGTTTGTGTATAATAGACATGAAATATCTGGAAGAGAATCGAGAATTTTATTTGACCAGCAAATCAACGATGTCCAGCAATGTTCTGCCTCCAAATATTTGTATGACAGATGTGAAGGACCAGATAAATGGTCCTAAATATACAACACAGTGTTCCAAGATCGCTAGGTCATTGAAAACCTAGGAATACTCATAATAAACTAAGCTTGTAAAGCCATTCTGGTCATAGACTTATTATCTCTCAACCATTTTTGGTCATAGACTTCCTATCCTCCAACCATTTCGGCCATAGACTTCCTATCCTCCAACCATTTCAGCCATAGACTTCCTATCCTCCAACCATTTTGGCCATAGACTTCCTATCCTCCAACCATTTCAGCCATAGACTTCCTATCCTCCAACCATTTTGGCCATAGACTTCCTATCCTCCAACCATTTCGGCCATAGACTTCCTATCCTCCAACCATTTCGGCCATAGACTTCCTATCCTCCAACCATTTCGGCCATAGACTTCCTATCCTCCAACCATTTCGGCCATAGACTTCCTATCCTCCAACCATTTCGGCCATAGACTTCCTATCTTCCAACCATTTCGGCCATAGACTTCCTATCCTCCAACTATTTCGGCCATAGACTTCCTATCCTCCAACCATTCCTCCCATAGACTTATTATCCTGTGATCAAGTCTGGCCATAGACTTATTATCCTCCAACCATTCCGGCCATAGACCTATTATTCTCCAACCGTTCTGGTCATAGACTTATTTTCTTCCAACCATTTTTGGTCATAGACTTCCTATCCTCCGACCATTTCAGCCATAGACTTCCTATCCTCCAACCATTTCAGCCATAGTCTTCCTATCCTCCAACCATTCCTCCCATAGACTTATTATCCTGTGATCAAGTCTGGCTATAGACTTATTATCCTCCAACCATTTTGGCCGCAGATTTATTCTCAAACCTTCAGATCATCCCCCACAGCTATTAACTTTTGCACCACCCACCCCCTGTAGATTGTAAGCTTCTCTGACCCAGTATGGCCACAGAATTCCTATCCTCCAACCATCCAGCCACAGACTTATTATCATCTGATCAAGTCTGGTCATAGACTTATTATCCTTCAACCATTTCGGCCATAGACTTCCTATCCTCCAACCTTTCCGGTCATAGACTTATTATCCTTCAACCATTCCGACCATAGACCTATTATTCTCCAACCGTTCTGGTCATAGACTTATTATCTTCCAACCATTTTTCCAACAATTTCAGCCATAGACTTCCTATCCTTCAACCATAGACTTCCTATCCTCCAACCATTTCAGCCATAGACTTCCTATCCTCCAACCATTCCTCCCATAGACTTATTATCCTGTGATCAAGTCTGGCCATAGACTTATTATCCTCCAACCATTTTGCCCACAGACTTATTATTCTCAAACCTTCAGATCATCCCTGGCAGTTATTACCTTTTGTACCCCCCCCCTGTAGATTGTAAGCTCCTCTGACCAAGTCTGGTCATAGACTTATTATCCTCCAATCATTTTGGCCATAGACGTGTTATCCTCCGGACACTTTGGCCATAGACTTATTATCCTCCACTAATTCTAGTCATAGACTTATTATGCTCCAACCATACTAGTCATAGACTTATTATCATCCACTAATTCTAGTCATAGACTTATTATCCTCCAACCATACTAGTCATAGACTTATCATCCACTAATTCTAGTCATAGACTTATTATGCTCCAACCATACCAGTCTTATGCCGCATACAGACGATCGGACATTCCGACAACAAAACCGTGGACTTATTATCCTCCAACCATACTAGTCATAGACTTATTATCCTCCAACCATACTAGTCATAGACTTATTATCCTCCAACCATTCTAGTCATAGACTTATTATCCTACAATTATACTAGTCATAGACTTATTATCCTTCAACCATTCTAGTCATAGACTTATTATCCTCCAACCATTCTAGTCATAGACTTATTATTCTCCAACCATACTAGTCATAGACGTATTATCCTCCAACCATTCTAGTCATATACGTATTATCCTCCAACCATACTAGTCATAGACTTATTATCCTCCAACTCACATTTTGAGTCAGTCAGTCAGTCAGTCAGTCAGTGTCAGCGGTGGAGTAGGGTGCTTCGGACCTTCCGCTTACGAGCCTGCTCTCACCCAGACCTGGCAGTCAGAAGCTAGGCAGACTCTCCATACCTGCGCTGCACAAGAAACAGCTCCTTGGAACCAGGAACCAGCTCCTTTCTCTCCTCGTGGACTCCTCTTTCCTCCGCAGGTAAGACCCTGCCTCTCAGGGCCTGACATCCTGGGGAACCACTGACGGCCGTCCTTATCAGGGCAGCCATCACACAGACCCCACACTGCGGCTCTCTGCCCCATCTTTCGCCCGGCATCGCCGCCCGCACGGCCACCCACGTTTGTGGTGGTCCAAAGTCACCCCCCCTGGGTGCATTCTCGGCGTTTCTACACGCCCGCGCCAGCCTGCTCCTTTTCGTGGCCGCCGCACCTTAGGAAAGTCCGCGCCGACCGTTCTCCCTGCATGTAGTGCAGATCGCTCTGGATTTTCGCCCCCGCACCCCTAGAGGTCCCCTCCACCCCCTGTTCAGCAACCTCATCGGTAAAAATACTGTTTTTACCAAGCTGACTGCCCCCCCCAGCCTGGGTCCTGTGCTTTGCCTGGCGGCCATTTTTGGTACACCCCAGCAGCAGTGACACCCAGCATCCCCCCCCTTTTTCCCCTCCATAGCCTTCAGTCTTTGATCCAGGGTTTGATCCGATCGCCTTCGGGGATCAGGAAGGAATTTTTTTCCCTGCCGCAGCACATTGGCCAGCTTGCCCAGGGTTTTTTTGCCTTCCTCTGGACCAAAATTCCCTCGAGCAAGGATTCTGCGAATCCTCTCTCACCCTACACCCGCACCCCCGCCCACGGTGACTGGCAACAATGGTTAAATTGCGATACTCTGCAGAAACCATTTGGGGTCTGAGACAATTCGCAACAATATTACCTGCCGTCACCACAAAAGCCTTAAAATCATATCAACTTTTGAGATTCGATCGTCGATCGATCATCAAAAATTTCAACCATTCAACACAGCTCAAGCACATATCATGTGCGTTGCTTAACACTAGATCGGCAGTTAAACACCGATCAGAAATCCATGATTTCTTACTACAAAACGATCTAGACTGCCTCTTTATTACAGAAAGTTGGCTGTCAGACGACTGCAACACCATTCTCGGAGAATTGGTGCCAGAAAATTATCGCATCCTAACGGAAAATAGAATAGGGCAAAGGGGAGGAGGCCTGGCGGTGATTCATAAGTCGCATATTGCAATCACTAAACCGGTCCTTCAAAATCCTCTACCGTTTATGGAAACCCTTACGCTTCAACTTCAAGCTCACTCCCAGGAGACCGTTCACATTCTCCTCTGCTATAGGCCCCCTGGGCCCAAATCGCAGTTGCTTCCAGCATTAACGGAGTTCATATCCACTTACTCCCTTAACAGCAATCATCTTTTGCTGCTCGGGGATTTCAATCTGTGGGCCAACTCCTCACAGGATCCCATCGCGGAGGCCTGCATCGACCACCTGGAAGGGTTAGGACTTCAGCAACTTATATGCGGACCCACGCATGCTTCAGGTCACACACTCGACCTAATTTTCAGACAAAATCTGAAAATAAACATTTTGGGTAATGAACCTTTGCCATGGACAGACCACCATGCAATTAGCTTCATAATTCCCAGAATTCCGCTAGTTATGAAAGTACCCAAGCCGGTGACAATACACTGGGCTAGATCTCAGAAGAAGCTCCACTCGGAACTCTTCAGATCTACCCTGGGAAACCGAATTGGGGTTATTCCTCCTCAGCTAGCAGCCTCAGATACACTGGATGCCATAAATGCAGCTCTGCTACAGTCAGCCGACTTAGCAGCACCAAAGCGCAAAGTCCGCAGCCGGGCAAAAAAGTCCAGCTGGTTCAATAACCAGCTGTCGCTATTGAAGCAAGAGCGCAGAAGGGCGGAAGCCGCCTGGAAAAGAAGTCCTTCAGAAGACCGCCTCAACTTCTACAAAGCAGTAACAACGCGATATCACAAGGAAATTTTCAAAGCGAAAAAACTTCACTTTTCCATGGTGATTAACAGCGCAATGAATCGCCCACGCGAACTCTTCAGGATGGTCACCCAGACCATGAATCCGGGATGTCTTGAAGTCCCCACTTCAGACACCCAAGAGTTCTGCAATGAACTATCGGATTTCTTCATCAACAAAATTGAAAAAATTCGGGTAAGTATTCGGCAAAACAATACTCCACTCAGCCCCCTCTTCAATCAACTACAAAACACCGACAGAAAGCCTCTACAATCAACTAAGTTCACTCTGGAACCCATCTCCATCGATACCACCAAAAAATTCATTGGTGCGTTGCGGAACAGCACAGCACCCAATGACATCATTCCCACCAAGCTACTGAAGGAATGTGCCGACATCCTGGCGCCTCCAATCACACAGCTTATAAATCAGTCATTTAAGGAAGGCATAGTGCCTTCCCTGCTGAAAGAGGGCACAATCCTGCCGATCTTGAAAAAACCTAATTTGGATCCTATGGACCCAACTCACCGCTGTCCCATAACAGGTCTAAATGCTCTGTCCAAGATAATGGAGAAAGTGGTGGTAAATCAGCTGCAACAGCATCTGGATACCCACAACCTACTTGATCCATTTCAATCCGGGTTCCGTCCCGGACACGGGACAGAAACGGCCTTACTGAAAATATGGGACGATGCGCTCGAGGCCGCAGACGAAGGAGAATCGTGTCTCCTGGTTCTGCTGGACCTAAGCGCAGCCTTCGACACAGTAGACCATAAATTGCTACTGAGACGACTAACAGATGTCGCCGGAGTCACAGAAGATGCCTTACCATGGTTCTCCTCTTTTCTCGGAAACCGATCACAAACAGTGAAACTGGGATCTTTCACGTCAGAAAAACGCACGGTGCCATGTGGGGTCCCCCAAGGATCCCCTCTATCACCGGTGCTGTTTAATATCTATCTTCGTCCTCTCTTTGATATTATCAGTAGCCAAGAACTACTCTATCACTCTTATGCAGACGACACGCAGTTGTATTTTCGCATCTGCCACAAAAAGGTTCATCATCTCAGATTAGAGAAATGTCTCTCTTCAATAGAAAACTGGATGACTAAGAGTTATCTCAAACTCAATAGCGCTAAAACAGAACTCTTTATGTTTGATGCCAGTCGGAAGAGACAACCGGAAACAAACTGGACACCATCGCCCATTCTGGGACAAATCATCTCCCCTAGCTCCAAAGTCAAAAGTCTAGGAGTCACTTTTGACACCTTCATGACAATGGACGCACAAATAGGGTCAGTAGTCAGCGGGGCGCACCATTTGATGCGCCTACTACGCAGACTTATTCCATTTATCCCCAAAGAAGACGTAGCAGTCGTGGTGGGAACAATCGTGAATTCCAGACTGGACTATGCAAATGCCCTTTACCTCGGGCTCCCCAAGTACCAAATCGCTCGTCTTCAAGTCGTACAGAATACGGCCGCTAGACTGGTGACTGGGAAAAAATCTTGGGAATCAATCTCACCTTCACTGAGATCCCTTCACTGGTTGCCAGTAAAAGACAGAATTGCATTCAAAGCACTCTGCCTGACACATAAGTGCATCCATGGGAAGGCTCCTAGATATCTATGCGACAAGATCAAACCGCACAATTGCAACCGCATTCTGCGATCCACCGACCAAAACCTGGTCAAGGTTCCTAAAACCAAATACAAGTCCAAAGGAGAAAGAAGGTTTGCTTTCCAGGGCCCCAGGCTTTGGAATGCTTTAACAACCAGCATTCGGTTGGAGCAAAACCACCTGTCTTTCAGAAGGCAGATCAAAACCCTGCTTTTCTGAAGGCATGAGACACAAACAACCAGCGCCCAGAGGCGATTCAGTTCGCATGTGCCGCGCTATACAAATTTTTTCATTCATTCATTCATTCAACCATACTAGTCATAGACTTATTATCCTCCAACCATTCTACTCATAGACGTATTATCCTCCAACCATACTAGTCATAGACTTATTATCCTCCAACCATACTAGTCATAGACGTATTATCCTCCAACCATTCTAGTCATAGACGTATTATCCTCCAACCATTCTAGTCATATACGTATTATCCTCCAACCATACTAGTCATAGACTTATTATCCTCCAACCATACTAGTCATAGACTTATTATCCTCCAACCATACTAGTCATAGACTTATTATCCTCCAACCATACTAGTCATAGACTTATTATCCTCCAACCATACTAGTCATAGACTTATTATCCTCCAACCATTCTAGTCATAGACCTTATATCTCCAACCATACTAGTCATAGACTTATTATCCTCCAACCATTCTAGTCATAGACTTATTATCCTCCAACCATTCTAGTCATAGACTTATTATCCTCCAACCATACTAGTCATAGACTTATTATCCTCCAACCATTCTAGTCATAGACTTATTATCCTCCAACCATACTAGTCATAGACTTATTATCCTCCAACCATACTAGTCATAGACTTATTATCCTCCAACCATACTAGTCATAGACTTATTATCCTCCAACCATACTAGTCATAGACTTATTATCCTCCAACCATACTACTCATAGACTTATTATCCTTCAACCATACTAGTCATAGACTTATTATCCTCCAACCATTCTAGTCATAGACTTATTATCCTCCAACCATTCTAGTCATAGACTTATTATCCTCCAACCATTCTAGTCATAGACTTATTATCCTCCAACCATTCTACTCATAGCCTTATTATCCTCCAACCATACTACTCATAGACTTATTATCCTCCAACCATACTAGTCATAGACGTATTATCCTCCAACCATACTAGTCATAGACTTATTATTCTTCAACCATTCTAGTCATAGACTTATTATCCTCCAACCATACTAGTCATAGACTTATTATCCTCCAACCATTCTAGTCATAGACTTATTATGCTCCAACCATACTAGTCATAGACTTATTATCCTCCAACCATTCTAGTCATAGACTTATTATGCTCCAACCATTCTACTCATAGCCTTATTATCCTCCAACCATACTAGTCATAGACGTATTATCCTCCAACCATACTAGTCATAGACTTATTATCCTCCAACCATACTAGTCATAGACTTATTATCCTCCAACCATTCTACTCATAGCCTTATTATCCTCCAACCATACTCATAGACTTATTATCCTACCATACTAGTCATAGACTTATTATCCTCCAACCATACTAGTCATAGACTTATTTCTCCAACCATACTAGTCATAGACTTATTATTCCAACCATTCTACTCATACTTATTATCCTCCAACCATACTAGTCATAGACTTATTATCCTCCAACCATTCTAGTCATAGACTTATTATCCCCAACCATCTAGTCATAGACTTATTATCCTCCCATACTAGTCATAGACTTATTATCCTCCAACCATACTAGTCATAGACTTATTATCCTCCAACCATACTAGTCATAGACTTATTATCCTCCAACCATACTAGTCATAGACTTATTATCCTCCAACCATACTAGTCATAGACTTATTATGCTCCAACCATCTAGTCATAGACTTATATCCTCTCCAAGACTTATTATGCTCCAACCATACTAGTCATAGACTTATTATCCTCCAACCATTCTAGTCATAGACTTATTATGCTCCAACCATTCTACTCATAGCCTTATTATCCTCCAACCATACTAGTCATAGACGTATTATCCTCCAACCATACTAGTCATAGACTTATTATCCTCCAACCATACTAGTCATAGACTTATTATCCTCCAACCATTCTACTCATAGCCTTATTATCCTCCAACCATACTACTCATAGACTTATTATCCTCCAGCCATACTAGTCATAGACTTATTATCCTCCAACCATACTAGTCATAGACTTATTATTCTCCAACTATACTAGTCATAGACTTATTATTCTTCAACCATTCTAGTCATAGACTTATTATCCTCCAACCATACTAGTCATAGACTTATTATCCTCCAACCATTCTACTCATAGCCTTATTATCCTCCAACCATACTACTCATAGACTTATTATCCTCCAGCCATACTAGTCATAGACTTATTATCCTCCAACCATTCTAGTCATAGACTTATTATCCTCCAACTATACTAGTCATAGACTTATTATCCTCCAACCATACTAGTCATAGACTTATTATCCTCCAACCATACTAGTCATAGACTTTTTATCCTCCAACCATTCTAGTCATAGACTTATTATCCTCCAACCATACTAGTCATAGACTTATTATCCTCCAACCATACTAGTCATAGACTTATTATCCTCCAACCATTCTACTCATAGCCTTATTATCCTCCAACCATACTAGTCATAGACTTATTATCCTCCAACCATACTAGTCATAGACTTATTATCCTCCAACCATACTAGTCATAGACTTATTATCCTCCAACCATACTAGTCATAGACTTATTATCCTCCAACAATACTAGTCATAGACTTATTATCCTCCAACCATTTCAGCCACAGACTTATCTTCTAACCATTCTGACCATAAACTTCCTATCCTCCGCTATCTCTACTCTACTATCTGGCCACAAGCATACAAGCCTGGAGGAGAGAGGAGCAGGCACAAATCTCCTGATAAGAATTTTAAGTTGAACTAGAAATCTGCCAGAACACATCTGAGTTATCAGGCTGAACACATCCCGGGTCGCTCATCAAAACGAAAAATAGTAAAAGCTGTTGCCTATTTTGATTGTGGTAAATGGAGGCGGCACATTCCTTGGCTTGATAAATGTTCCCACAAACATTTCGTTGGTTTGGCTGGATCCTAAATATTTAGGCCCAGATTCACTACCGAGATACGACGGCGTATCTCCAGATACGCCGTCGTATCTCTGCGTTGCTCCGTTGTATCTATGCGACTGATTCTTAGAATCAGTTACGCATAGATATCCATTAGATCCGACAGGCGTAAGTCTCTTACGCCGTCGGATCTAAACTGCATTTTTTTTTGACCGCTAGGTGGCGCTTCCGTCGAATTCCGCGTCAAGTATGCAAATTAGCTAGATACGCGAATTCCTGAACGTACGCGCGGCCGACGCTGTAAAGTTACGACGTTTACGTTAGGCTTTTCCCGGCGTATAGCTGCCCCTGCTATATGAGGCGCAGCCAATGTTAAGTATGGCCGTCGTTCCCACGTCGAAATTTAAAAAAGTTAAATCATTTGCGTAAGTCGTCCGTGAATGGGGCTGGACGTCATTTACGTTCACGTCAAAACCAATGACGTCCTTGCGGCGTACTTTGGAGCAATGCACACTGGGAAATTCCACAGACGGGGCAATGCGCCGTTCCGCAAAAACGTCAATCACGTCGGGTCACAGTAGTTTAACATAAAACACGCCCCCCCCCCCTTCCACATTTGAATTAGGCGGGCTTACGCCGGCCGTTTTACGCTACGCCGCCGCAAATTACGGAGCAAGTGCTTTGAGAATACAGCACTTGCCCGCGTCAGTTGCGGCGGCGTAACGTAAATCAGATACGTTACGCCTGCACAATTTTACGCGGCTGTACGTGAATCTGCCCCTTAGTAACCAGGTCCGGTCTCTCGATCTCCTTCTGTTGCTTTTGTACTTTCGGAAACTGAAGGCCATATCATTCACAAAGTATTGTGACATGAAGAGTGGGACCTTTGTGTTTCAAATAACACCCCCCCCCCCCCCTAAAATAAAAAAAATGCTAATTCACAACATATCTTTGACAAATTGCATCCAAGTGTAGAAATTAAAGCTGCTCCTGCATGTTGTATTTTCTACTTTGATTAAATCATATATTAGTAATATGAAATCTGTATTATATATATATATATATATATATATATATATATATATATATATATATATATATATATATGAATGATGAATTATTCCATAAGGAAGTTTATTTTGTATAATAATTGTTGTTTGTTTCTTGAAGCCATTTCCTCTGATACATTGCTTATTACGGGTTCACCCAGAATGCAGTGTGGAATATTAAAGCCAAATTCCACACACACAGATAACTGGACTGAAGGGTGTTTTTTTTTTTTATGTACCAGTATTTACCAAAAAAATAAGTATTGTATATACTCGAGTATAAGCCGAGTTTTTCAGCACATTTATGTGTGCTGAAAATGCCCCCCTCGGCTTATACTCAAGTCACCTTTTTGTGCCTGATCTCCCGGACTTTGGGGACCCGGTACCGGCCAGCCGTAGGTCCCCTGGGCCCCACTCTTCCTCTACAAGCGTGCAAAGTTTGTTGTCCAGGGGACCTACGGCCGGGGAGCACCAATTTTTCAAGCCGGGCACCCCTTCCATCAGGGGCGGACTGACCATTGTGGCCCTCGGGCACTGCCCGAGGGCCCCATGCCACTAGGGGGCCCCATCAGGGTTGCAAGGCTTAGTAAAACCAGGGACAGTATGTAAAAAACTGTGGGCCAGATTCTCAAACGAGATACGACGGCGTATCTCCAGATACGCCGTCGTATCTCTGAGTTGCGCGGTCGTATCTATGCGCCTGATTCTTAGAATCAGTTACGCATAGATATCCCGTAGATCCGACTGGCGTAACTGTGTTACACCGTCGTATCGTAACTGCATATTTACGCTGGCCGCTAGGTGGCGCTTCCGTTGAATTTCGCGTCGAGTATGCAAATTAGCTAGATACGCGAATTCACGAACGTACGCCCGGCCGACGCAGTACATTTACGCCGTTTACGTTAGGCTTTTCCCGGCGTATAGTTACCCCTGCTATATGGTGGCGTAAGTGCGGCGTACCAATGTTAAGTATGGCCGTCGTTCCCGCGTCAAAATGTAAAAAATTTTGGTCGTTTGCGTAAGTCGTCCGTGAATGGGGCTGGACGTCATTTACGTACACGTCGAAACCAATATGTCCTTGCGGCGTACTTTGACGCAAAGCACACTGGGAGATTTCCACGGACGGCGCATTCGCCGTAAGTGCAAAACGTCAATCGCGTCGGGTCACAGCACATTGACATAAAACACGCCCCCCTGTTCAAAATTTGAATTAGGCGGGTTTACGCCGGCCGATTTACGCTACGCCGCCGCAACTTACAGAGCAAGTGCTTTGAGAATACAGCATTTGCCCATCTAAGTTGTGGGGGCGTAACGTTAATCGGATATGTTACGCCGCCGCAAAGATACGCCGTTCTACGAGAATCTGGCCCAGTGTTTTTTTTTACATCTGTCCCTGATATGTCTGAAAACGACATGCTTTTGATGTGAAATTCCTCAGATTTTAGCTGCCCCACCTCTGCATTGCCTCCTGGCGTGGTGGCCATCTGTAAGCCCGGGGGCCCCATAATCTTCTATTGCCTGGGGGCCCCATGAGTTGTCAGTCCGCCCCTGCCTTCCATAGACTCCCATGTTAAATGGTAATTTCTCCTGTGATTTGGGGACTCGGTACAAGTCGGCCGTAGGTCCCCCTGGACCCCAATCTTGGCACCAATTTTACAAAGCCGGGCACCCCTCCATAGACTCCCATGTTAAACGTCAGTCTAGTCATGGACACAGTGAGGCATGCATGGGCACAGTGAGGCATGGGCACAGTGAGGCATGCACATGGACAAAGTGAGGCATGGACACAGTGGGCATACCTCCTAACATTTAATAAATCCAATGCGGGACATCTTGTTGAGCGGGGGGGCGGGGATCAAAGTTGTTAACCGGGGGGGGTCAGAGTTGTTGAGGGGGGGGGGGGTTTCTCCTACCTGTGCAAATACCTCTGTCCCGAATCCCCGCCAGCGCCCCATCCACCTGCAGCACCCCCTTCCACCTGCACCACACACCACCATCATCCACCATGGTCCGTATTTCCCGCACTGTGATTGGGCGTATATCGGTCATGTGTGCGGAGTCAGGACTTCTAGACGTTCACAGACAGGCCAGCCCCACGACCCACATGACGCCAATACGCCCAATCACAGGCCAGGCACCGGACACCAAACATGGCGGGGGAAATCAAACATGGAGGCACGGAATGTCGCCCCCCCCCCCCCCGTAATGTCGCGCCTGTTTTCCGGGAATCTAGTCTAGTCCGCGGGACACACTTAGAATTGCGGAATCTGGGACGGTTGGGGGGTATGAGTGAGGCATGCACATGGACACATGCAATGCACAAATCTATCTATTGGTGATAGAGCGGTGACAGGAGAGAGGGGGCGGCGCTCTTGCGCCCTCTATGGACGCACCGCCACTGGTGCTGACCCCAGGCAGAGCTTTCCATATTTAGAATTTTCAGCATGTAAAGAATTTGGAGCAAAATAATTAGTCGGAAATACAACGGCACCCTCAGCTTTGGGATGGAAGAACCCGAATATTACACAACCGCGACAAGACGGGGACGATCGGCTCACCATTTAAACGCATCTCTCAGTAGCTTTTCTGTGATCTGCTCGGTGATATTTCCCACCCACAAAGAGCAGCTCTGAGATCTGTGAAATAGAGAAAAGACACAGGAATTAATAATACATCTCCCCGTCATATCTTCCCTATGACATCACAACATTATGAGGACAACATGAAGCTTCAGGAGACTGCTGACATCAGATACGGTGATAACCAAGTCCTCCCTGAGACACCCCGAGTTCTGGAATTGTCCTTCCTTTTGTTCCTCACTGAGCTCTGTTAATGCTGAGATACACTATATATATTACCAAAAGTATTGGGACGCCTGCCTTTACACACACATGAACTTTAATGGCCTCCCAGTCTTAGTCTGTAAAGATCAATATTGAGTTGGCCCCGCCCTTTGCAGCTATAACACCTTCAACTCTTCTGGGAAGACTGTCCACACGGTTTAGGAGGGTGTCTATGGGAATGTTTGACCATTTTCCAGAAGAGCATTTTTGAGGTAAGGCACTGATGTAGGAGGTGTGGTGTGAGGTTATTTTGCCCGGCCGCCGCAGTACATTTACGCCGTTTACGTAAGAGATAGGCCGCCTAAAGTTATTCTATCAAATAGATGGAATAGTAATGTTAAGTATGACCGCTGTTCCCGCTTCGAGATTCAAAATTTTTACGTCGTTTGCGTAAGTCGTCCGCGAATAGCGATTTACGTCGTTTACGTCCACGTCGAAATCAATAAGCCCGTGCGGCATACTTAGCCGCAATGCACACTGGGAAATGTAGGCGCCCGGCGCATGCGCAGTTTGCAAAAAACGTAAAAAACGTAAGGTCAAACACTATTAACATAAAACACGCCCCCCTCCAACACATTTGAATTAGGCGCCCTTACGCCCGCCGATTCAGGCTACGCCGCCGTATATTAGCAGGCAAGTACATTGTGAATCATGTACTTGCCTCGCTAACTTACGGCGGCGCAGCTTAAATTCCTTAAGCTACGCCGCCGCAAAGTTACGCCAACGTACCTGAATCTACCTATGTAAATGCAAGACAGCTTGAACGGAATTCCGACGGAACATTCCATCGGATTATATTCCATCGGATTATATCCCACCGGAAATTTCCGATCGTGTGTACGGGGCACAGGGCCGATCCGCCCTATAGGCTCACTATGCAAGCCACTTAGGGCCCCGCAAAGCTTCGAAGGGCCCCCCAAATTACTAGAGGCCCCGCCTGGTGAGAAGTCATTTTCGGCCCCTCACCCCGCTTCTCAACTCGCTGGCTGCATGGGAGAAGAAGCAAGAAGTCATCACCCCCTGCTTCTCACTTTAATGTAAGATGTCATTTCCGACAGCAGAACACCCCCTCCCCCCGCTTCTCAACTCTAATGTGACGTGTCATTTTGCTTAGGGCCCCAGGGAGGTCAGGATCGGCCCTGGCGGGGCATTAGAGATTCCCAGATGGTAGCAGTTGGCCGGACGCATTCTAACGACCAATAAAAACTGCCTGCAGTAATATTCCTCCGCAGTCCCAGCGCTGAGCAGAACCCGGACACGCACGCTTGACTTTAAGATTGAGCAGAAAGCCAATAAAAGTGAAGCATTCTGGGAAGGCGTTTTATGATCCGCCGTCATCAGAAAGCGATTTGTACGATTCCTCGGAGCGGCAGGATTGCGCTTAAATACTCACAAGTCATTTAGGAAGAGCAGCTCCTCTTCTGCCGGATCCTCCAGGTTCACATTTTCCTGCAACACTGCGCCGCCGGTCACCGGAAAGGAGAGAAGAGTTACGAAGCGCCGGTCACATGACCCCCCCCCCCCACACACACACACCCCTCCCCCCAACCAACCAGAAAAAAAAAAACTGACGTTACTATTTAGAAAATTACCTTTGGCAGATATCGGAGCCTCCATGACAGCAGCCACAGATTCATATTCCTCCAGCAACGCGGCGCTCTGCTCCTGGGTGAATCCATGAACCTTGAAAGAGACATTTAAATACTCATTACAGAAGCACCGAGGGGTACGTCTCCTCCGCGGGAAGAACAATCCGCGGCGTTTACCGGAGATCACCGAATTACACTTCTCATTTACTTTGGTAAATCTTTGCATTCAGCTATTTAACCACTTAAGGGCCGAGCCTCGTTTTGAGATTTGGTGTTAACCACTTCAGCCCCGGAACTATTTGGCTGGTCGAAGACCGGGCCACTATTTGCGATTCGGCACTGCGTCGCTTTAACTGACAATTGCGCGGTCGTGCGATGTGGCTCCCAAACAAAATTGGCGTCCTTTTTTTCCCACAAATAGAGCTTTCTTTTGGTGGTATTTGATCACCTCTGCGGTTTTTATTTTTTGCGCTATAAACAAAAATAGAGCGACAATTTTGAAAATAATGCAATATTTTTTACTTTTTGCTATAATAAATATCCCCAGAAAATATAAAAAAAAAATGTTTTTTCCTCAGTTTAGGCCGATACGTATTCTTCTACATATTTTCGCAATAAGCGTTTATCGATTGGTTTGCGCAAAATTTATAGCGTTTACAAAAATAGGGGATAGTGTTATTGCATTTTTATAAAAAAAAAATTTTTTTACTACTAATAGCGGCGATCATCGATTTGTTTTTTATGACTGCGACATTATGGCGGACACATTGGACAATTTTGACACATTTTTGGGACCATTGTAATTTTCACAGCAAAAAATGCATTAAAAATGCACTGATTACTGTGAAAGGTTAAGTGTGACCTCATTTGTGTTTCTAACTGTAGGGGGGGTGTGGCTGTAGGTGTGACGTCATTGATTGTGTCTCCCTATAAAAGGGAACACACGATCGATGGCAGCGCCACAGTGAAGAACGGGGAAGCTGTGTTTACACACACCTCTCCCCGTTCTTCAGCTCCGGGGACCGATCGCGGGACTCCAGCGGCGATCGGGTCCGCAGGTCCCGCGGTCACAGAGCTTCGGACCGGGTCGCGGGCGCACGCCCACGACAGAGGGCTGGGCACTTGAATAGGACGTACCTGTATGTGCTTGGGCCCAGCCGTGCCATTCTGCCGACGTAAATGTGCAGGAGGCGGTCCTTAAGTGGTTAAAGGGGAATTTTTATTTATTTTTTTTGTAAAAAAAAGAAAAAAGGCCTTTATTTTTTTATTGTATTTTTGTGTAAATATGATATCTGAGGTCTTTTTGACCCCAAAATCTCACATTAAAGAGGTCCTGTCATGCCTTGTAATAGAAAAAAAGCATGACAGGACCTTTTTAATGTGAGATTTTGGGGTCAAAAAAACCTCAGCTCTCATATTTACACAAAAATGCAATAATAAAAAAAAAAGGCCTTTTTTCTTTTTTTTACAAGAAAATAAATAAAAATTCCCCTTTAAAGACCCACTGGGCAGAAGTGACGTTTGACAGCGCTTCCGCCATCCAATGGAATGGAGCAGAGCGGGGGACATCTTTCCCTCACTCGGCATCCAGCATGTGAGGGAAGAGGACCTGATCGTCTCCGCCGCTACCGGCGGCTCCGGTAAGTGGCAGAGACGACCGGAGCGCGGCAGGAGGGGGGCCATATCCCGCCATTGATAAAAGTGATCTTGCGGCGAATCCGCCACTGAGACTACTTTTATCTGAAAGCCGACCACCCGCTGTTGAAGAGGATAATGGGGTTATGGCCGCTATCTGTTACCATGACAACGTTTTTCTCCTTCAAACAACTGACTTATAATGATGGCGGAAGCCGTCGGCAAGTGGTTAAAATTAGTGTTCTTTTTCTAATGCCGCGTACACACGGTCGGAATTTCCGACAACAAATGTTTGAGAGCTGTTTCTCAATTTTTCCGACAAATTCTGGAAATTCCGATTGTGTGTAGCCAATTACCGACGCACAATAATTCTATGCATGCTCGGAATCAATTCGACGCATGTTTGGAATCATTGGACTTAATTTTTCTCGGCTTGTTGTAGCGTTGTACGTCACCGCGTTCTTGACGTTCGCAATTTCCGACAACATTTGTGTGACCGCGTGTATGCAACACAAGTTTGAGCCAACGTTCCCTCGGAAATAAATCCACTGTTTTGTTGACGGAATGTCCGATCGCGTGTACGTGGCATTAGACTACGAAATGCAAGTGACCTTGAGCTGAAAATGAATCTGCTTATGTGGCACCCTCTAGTGTGCTACTAGATTATTGCAGGAAAATTTAGGAAAATGTAGTCTGGTCGGGTTACTAGAGGTCAGGCGGGATGGAGCTACAGTGTGGGCCACTGGTACCTCCCCCTGGGTCTAGAAGCTTGGAGAAGCTTCTGTAAGTTAGTGGGCGGAGGCCAGGAGGTCCTGATCTGCATATTTGAGGCAATCTGGGCAATCCCCAGGCAGAGGGCCTAGGAGGGTGGCTGAGTCAGCCCTTAAATGAAAGAACTTTCACCCTCCTAATGTTGGTTGTAAAGCCGGTTAATGCGTCTGTCCCACTGACTTCCCCAAAAAAGTATCCCACTGGCGGGATCTCTGCACCGAGATCCCTGACTCCTCCCATTACTACGGCCATATCACATGTATTATAAATGATGGAGAATACAAGGATAGGAATGGCTCTGCTCCGTCTCACATTACCATGAGCTGTAGAACTTGACATGTATGGATCTCCTTCACGGCCTCCTCACACCCGTTGTCCAGCTGTAAAACCATCTGGAAAGCTTCTTCTGCCTCGGCATATCTCTGTGGATGTAGAAGTGGATATATTAGCTGGATAGAACATGGAGACTACTGGAGAAGAAAGTCCATTTCTTACTGAAACAATGTACTGGATGAGTGATGGGGGCATACAGCCCGACCTACTATCACCAACAGGGCTCCACAAATGAGAGGACCTACTATGACCTACAGGACTCCACAAGGAGAGGACCTATTATGACCAATAGGACTCCACAAGGAGAGGACCTACTATGACCTACAGGACTCCACAAGGAGAGGACCTACTATGACCTACAGGACTCCACAAGGAGAGGACCTACTATGACCAACAGGACTTCACAAGGAGAGGACCTACTATGACCAACAGGACTCCACAAGGAGAGGACCTACTATCACCGACAGGGCTCCACAAATGAGAGGACCTACTATGACCTACAGGACTCCACAAGGAGAGGACCTACTATGACCTACAGGACTTCACAAGGAGAGGACCTACTGTGACCTACAGGACTTCACAAGGAGAGGACCTACTGTGACCTACAGGACTCCACAAGGAGAGGACCTACTATCACTGACAGGGCTCCACAAATGAGAGGACCTACTATGACCTACAGGACCCCACAAAGGAGAGGACCTACAAGACTCCACAAATGAGGAACAAAAATGACCTACATGAGTCCAAAATGAGAGGCCCTGCTATGACCTACAGGCCTCCACAAATGAGAGGACCTACTATGACCTACAGGACTCCACAAACGAGAGGACCTACTATGACCTACAGGACTCCACAAACGAGAGGACCTACTATGACCTACAGGACTCCACAAATGAGAGGACCTACTATAACCTACAATACTCCACAAACGAGAGGACCTACTATAACCTACAGGACTCCACAAACGAGAGGATCTACTATAACCTACAGGACTCCACAAATGAGAGGATCTACTATAACCTACAGGACTCCACAAACGAGAGGATCTACTATAACCTACAGGACTCCACAAACGAGATGACATACTATAACCTACAATACTCTACAAACAAGAGGACCTACTATAACCAACAGGACTCCACAAAGGAGAGGACCTACTATAACCTACAGGACTCCACAAATGAGAGGACCTACTATAACCTACAATACTCCACAAACGAGAGGACCTACTATAACCAACAGGACTCCACAAAGGAGAGGACCTACTATAACCTACAGGACTCCACAAATGAGAGGACCTACTATAACCTACAGGACTCCACAAACGAGAGGACATACTATAACCTACAATACTCCACAAACGAGAGGATCTACTATAACTTACAACCTGAAACACACACAAGAAATAGGAATACATTCCGATCAAACCAACGTTCTGGAAAATGCATTTACAGTGGAACTTCATCAACACACCTAAAAATGGTTGTTTGGAAAAAAAATTAAATGCAGGGCTGAAGTCTAAATGAAAAGCATGGTGACCACAGATGCAATTCATGTAATCAGATGTACACTTCAGTGCTCTTACAATGATGTCAGCAATTTTAAACCTTTAGAACTAAAGGTCCTATGTATGAGCTACATTGGTCTCCTCTGTGTGCCATACTGATAGAGTTTCACCTTGTTTCTAGGGGGCTTGACTTTAAACACTGGACACCAGTCTGGTTTTTAGGACAATTGGGACAACTGCCCATATTCCTTTACTCGTACAAAGGGAACATTTTAGAGGCCTTTAAGGACCCTCTGATTGGACAGGATGAAGCCAGGAGGCCAAGTCTTAGCCCAGAAGTCCAAGGGGTAGATTCAGGTACCGCTGCGCACTTCTTACGGAGGCGCAGCATACCGTTTTTACCCTGCGCCTACGCAAATTATCTGCGCTACGCTTCATTCATGAAGCAGTAGCTACGTAATTTGCGCGGGCGCTCCTTAAAACTGCCCGACGTAAGGGCGCGTAATTTAAATGATCCCGTAGGGGGCGTGGATCATTTAAATTAGGCGCATTCCCGTGCCGAACGTAGTGCGCATGCTCCGTCGGGAAACTTTCCCGACGTGCATTGCGGAAAATGACGTCGCAAGGACGTCATTTGCTTCAAAGTGAACGTAAATGGCGTCCAGCGCCATTCACGATTCACTTACGCAAACGACGTTAAATTTTAAATTCGCGATGCGGGAACGACGGGTATACGTAGCATTGGCTGCCCCTGCTAATAGCATGAGCAGCCTTACGCAGAAACCGACGAACGCAAACGACGTAAAATGCGAACGCAGGGCGCGCGTACGGTTGTGAATCGGCGTGAGTATGCAATTTGCATACTCTACGCTGACCACTACGGGAACGCCACCTAGCGGCCATCGTAAGAATGCAGCCTACGATACGACGGCATAAGAGCCTTATGCCAGTCATATCTTAGGCTGCAGTCGGCGTATCGAGCTTTCTGAATACAGAAAAGTCGATACGCCGGCGCAAATTAGCAATTACGCTGCGTATCTATTGATACGCAGACACAATTGCTTTCTGAATCTACCCCCAGCAGTTTAAGGATTGTGTATCCTTAGAAAACATACAAATACCACAACCTCTTAGTACCCTTCCCTGGATACATCCTAAAGAAATTAGCATGCAAAGCTACAAAAGATGACCATCTGATGAACCTAAACATAGGAAAAAGCCAACACTGCCAACTCAACACCCAACTGATGACCCATATCAGCAGAAACAACAACGTTTCACGGGGGAGAGAAGCCCCCGTCTGCATCCCCTTAATACGTTGGCGTTTGTACGAATCTGGGATATCAGTAAAGCGTCATCTTGGACGTTCACTTGCAGAGCCGCCTTTTTTCTACGTCTGGATCTGTGTCGCCATTTAGCTAAGCCCCCACTCCTACAGACTGGGCATGTGAGGTTGGCACAACGTGGTTTGATGTATGAGAAGCCTACTGAACCCGACTCCTTCTGTCACCCATTCTGCACTCAGCAATGCAAGCTTGAAACCAGGACTTCCATCGTTCATTTACGCTTCTGGATATTATGGGTCTTAATGATCATCTGCCGCATCATAAATTACAGACGTCAAAAGGTATATGTGCAACCGAGCAAAACGCAGACATTAACATTTCGTATGGAGTCAAAGTATAAACTTCAAAATTTCACACACCGGTGATAAAATCCTGTGCGGTACCGCCAGGGACTACAAGGTGGCTTCTAGGATTGTACAACACTACACACAGAGCACTACACACACACAGAGCACTACACACACAGAGCGCTACACACACAGAGCACTACACACACAGAGCGCTACACACACACAGAACACCACACACACAGAGCGCTACACACACAGAACACCACACACACAGAGCGCTACACACACAGAGCGCTACACACACAGAGCACTACACACAGAGCACTACACAAACACAGAGCCTTACACACAGAGCACTATACACACAGAGCCCTACACACACACAGAGCCCTACACACACAGAGCCCTACACACACACAGAGCCCTACACACACACAGAGCCCTACACACACAGAGCCCTACACACACACACAGAGCACTACACACACACACAGAGCGCTACACACACAGAGCGCTACACACACAGAGCGCTACACACACAGAGCACTACACTACACACACAGAACGCTACACACACAGAACGCTACACACACAGAGCATTATACACACAGAGCACTACACACACAGAGCATTACACACACAGAGCACTATACACAGAGCGCTACACACACAGAGCGCTACACACACAGAGCACTACACACACACAGAGCACTACACACACAGAGCGCTACACACACAGAGCGCTACACACACAGAGCGCTACACACACAGAGCCCTACACACACAGAGCCCACCATACAGAGAGCACTACACACACGGAGCACTACACACATGGAGCACTACAGAGCCCTACACACACAGAGCCCTACACACACAGAGCCCTACACACACAGAGCCCTACACACACAGAGCCCACCATACAGAGAGCACTACACACACGGAGCACTACACACACGGAGCACTACACACATGGAGCACTACACACACGGAGCACTACACACACAGAGCACTACACACACAGAGCACTACACACACAGAGCACTATACACAGAGCACTACACACAGAGCACTACACACACAGAGCACTACACACACAGAGCACTACACACAGAGCCAGGGCCACTGATAGGGGGGGGACCAGCAGTCCTCCTGTAGGGGGCCCGGGCACACAGGGGGGCCCAAACAGCAGAAGGAATGGGTGTGGTCGGGCAGAGGTGCAATTACAGAAAGATGCCCTGTGCGGCTCTCTGCAGCTGCTGAAAGTTGATTTCTCCCGCGAGGTAGGCTGTACAGGGCCCTATGAAGTCTAGCAGCAGCCCTGCACAGAGCACTACACACACAGAGCACTACACACACAGAGCACTACACACACAGAGCGCCACACACACAGAGCGCCACACACACAGAGCGCCACACACACAGAGCGCCACACACAGAGCACCACACACACAGAGCACCATATACACACAGAGCCCTATACACACACAGCGCTACACACACAGAGCGCTACACACACAGAGCGCTACACACACAGAGCACCACACACACAGAGCACTACACACACAGAGCGCTACACACACACAGAGCGCTACACACACACAGAGCGCTACACACACAGAGCACTACACACACAGAGCACTACACACACAGAGCACTACACACACAGAGCACTACACACACACAGTATTACACACACAGAACACTACACACAGAGCATTACACACACAGAACACTACACACAGAGCATTACACACACAGAGCACTACACAGAGCACTACACACACAGAGCGCTACACACACAGAGCGCTACACACACAGAGCGCTACACACACAGAGCGCTACACACACAGAGCGCTACACACACAGAGCACTACACACACAGAGCACTACACACACAGAGCGCTACACACACAGAGCGCTACACACACAGAGCACTACACACACAGAGCGCTACACACACAGAGCGCTACACACACAGAGCGCTACACACACAGAGCACTACACACACAGAGCACTACACACAGAGCACTACACACAGAGTTTATGTAATAAAAAGAGAGTCAGGACTAGGATCTCGTTTCCTACAGAGGACAATCAGAATGAAATTATACTAAAACCAGACTGGATTCTGTGTGCAAAATCTCCAGTTCCTTCTACTGCTACAATAATACAACGATACTTCATACTGCTACAATAATACAACGATACTTCATTCTGCTACAATAATACGATACTGAATGGAAGACAGTGGAGGGACGGGCAGGAAGGGGTGGGGGACACTGAATGGAGGGATTGGCAGAGAAGGGTGGAGGACACTGAATAGAGGCCAGTGGAGGGATTGGCAGAGATGGAGCAGAGGACACTGAATGGAAGACAGTGGAGGGATTGGCAGAAAGGGGTGGAGGACACTGAATAGAGAACAGTGGAGGGATTAGCAGAGGGGGGGGGGGTGGAGGCCAGTGAAGGGATTGGTAGAGAGTAGAGAAGGGTGGAGGACACTGAATGAAACCAGTGGAGAGATTGGTAGAGAGGGGTGGAGGACACTAAAAAGAGGCCAGTGAAGGGATTGGTAGAAATGGGTGGAGGACATTGAATGGAAGTCAGTGGAGGGATTGGTAGAGAGGGGTCAAGGACACTGAATAAAGAACAGCAAAGGGATTGGCCGAGAGGGGTGGAGGACACTGGATGAAGCCAGTAGAGGGATTGGCAGAAAGGAGTGGAGGACACTGAATAGAGACCAGTGGAGGGATTGGCAGAGGGGGTGGAGGACACCGAGTGGAGGCCAGTGGAGGGATTGGTAGAGAGTAGAGAAGGGTGGAGGACACTGAATGAAACCAGTGGAGGGATTGGTAGAGAGAGGTGTAGGACACTAAAAAGAGGTCAGTGGAGGGATTCGCAGAGAGGGGTGGAGGTCACTGAATGAAGCCAGTGGAGGGGTTGTCAGAAAGGAGTTGAGGACACTGAATGGAGACCAGCAAAGGGATTGGCTGAGAGGGGTGGAGGACACTGAATGAAACCAGGGGAGGGATTGGCAGAAAGGGGTGGAGGACACTGAATTGAGCCAGTGGAGTGAGTGATTGGCAGAAAGGGGTGAAGGACACTTACATTGCAACCCTTCAGAGCTCTGCCCTTCCTGAAATAACCTTTAGGACAGGCGGCGGATAACTCGAGGGAAGTTTCGGCATCCATCAGGGCCTTGGGGTAGAGCTTCAGCTGTTCGTAGCAGTATGACCGATTGCCAAAATACCTGAAATGAAAGAAAGATCTGACACAGTTCACATTCCAGCTAGTCATGGTGTTAGAAGGTCAACAGCCTTCCCGTAATACCTGTACAATTATCACACTAACAACCTTCCATCACAGTACGGCCAGGCTCTTCTCCTGCAACCCACCCCAAAGGTGGCAACGGGGTGATTAGGAACAGAGAGGAACTAGAAAAGAGGGGAGGAAAACAAAAAAACAAGAGAAGAGGGTCAAAGACAAGAGAAAGGGGGAGAGGGGGACTCAGAGAATTCAGACAAGGCCCAAACAGGTCGGTTGGAGTGAGGGGAACTCATACCGTATATACCCGAGTATAAGCCAACCCACCTGATTTTACCACAAAAAAATGGGAAAACGTATTGACTCGAGTATAAGCCTAGGGTGTCCATCTGCATGCCTCACTTTGCCTCACTGTGTCCATGCCTCACTGTGCCCATGCCTCACCGTGCCCATGCCTAGACTGACGTTTAACATGGGAGTCTATGGAAGGGGTGCCCGGCTTTGAAAAACCGGTGCTCCCCAGCCGTAGGTCCCCCAGACAACAAACTTTGCACACTTGTAGAGGAGAAATTTGGCTACATGTGTGCCAAGGACCGGGTCCAAAGGACCTATGACCAGCCGGTGCCGGGTCCGCAAATTCACCAGAGAAATGACCGTTAAACATGGGAGTCTATATAAGGGGTGCCCGGGTTGGAAAAATCGGTGCTCCCCGGCCGTAGGTCCCCCGGACAACAAACTATGCACACTTGTAGGAGGAAGAGTGGGGCTACATGTGTGCCAAGGGGACCTACGGCCGGCCAGTACCGGGTCCTCAAAGTCCGGGAAATCAGGTGCAAAAAGGTGACTCGAGTATAAGCCAAGGGGGGCATTTTCAGCACAAAAAAATGTGCTGAAAAAAACTTTTTTAAACAACAAACACACACAGAGAAAGGTGTTTTACCTTCATGCATAGAATGCATAAAAAAGGTAAAAAAAAACCTTCAGCCTTTAAAACCGTTTTAAAACTGAAGAAAATAAAATAAAGCTGAAATAGATATATAGGAGCAAAAACAGAAAAACAGGGGTACTTAACTGGTAACTGTAGTGGAGAAAAGGTGATATTCACTAACCAGGTAGAGCAGCCTGATATGACTGTGATAATTTTAGGAATGGCTGGACTAAAATAAAATGTTTGGTCTGTAAAGGCTCCTATATATCTGAATAAGAGAGGAAGCACTCACATTGCCACATCCCCAGATTAGAAGGGAACAAAAAAACAGGGGTACTTAAAAAGTAACCCTAGGTCTGGCATAGAAAACAATGGAGAAGTAGAAAAAAATATTACAATATTTATTGAAAAAAATACTCTCTTTGCTACCTTTGAACGTGTCCTGATGAAGCCTAGCGGTGGGGGAGATGTGGATATTACAGTGGGGGGAGATGTCTGTGGACATTACAGTGAGGGAGATGTCTGTGGACATTACAGTGGGGGAGATGTGGACATTACAGTGGGGGAGATGTGGACATTACAGTGGGGAGATGTGTGTGGATATTACAGTGGGGGAGATGTGGACATTACAGTGGGGGAGATGTGGACATTACAGTATGGGGGGAGATGTGGACATTACAGTGGGGAGATGTGTGTGGATATTACAGTGGGGGAGATGTGGATATTACAGTGGGGGAGATGTGGACATTACAGTGGGGGGGAGATGTGGACATTACAGTGGGGAGATGTCTGTGGACATTACAGTGGGGAGATGTGGATATTACAGTGGGGAGATGTGGACATTACAGTGGGGGAGATGTCTGTGGACATTACAGTGGGGAGAGGTCTGTGGATATTACAGTGGGGGAGATGTGGACATTACAGTGGGGGAGATGTGGACATTACAGTGGGGAGATGTCTGATATTACAGTGGGGGAGATGTGGACATTACAGTGGGGGAGATGTGGACATTACAGTGGGGGAGATGTGGACATTACAGTGGGGGAGAGGTCTGTGGATATTACAGTGGGGAGATGTGGACATTACAGTGGGGGAGATGTGGACATTACAGTGGGGGAGATGTGGACATTACAGTGGGGAGATGTGGACATTACAGTGGGGGAGATGTGGACATTACAGTGGGGGAGATGTGGACATTACAGTGGGGGAGATGTCTGTGGATATTACAGTGGGGGAGATGTCTGTGGATATTACAGTGGGGGAGATGTGGACATTACAGTGGGGGAGATGTCTGTGGATATTACCGTGGGGAGACGTGGACATTACAGTGGGGGAGATGTCTGTGGATATTACAGTGGGGGAGATGTGGACATTACAGTGGGGAGATGTCTGTGGACATTACAGTGGGGGAGATGTGGACATTACAGTGGGGAGATGTCTGTGGATATTACAGTGGGGGGAGATGTGGACATTACAAAGGGGAGATGTCTGTGGACATTACAAAGGGGAGATGTCTGTGGACATTACAGTGGGGGAGATGTGGACATCACAGTGGGGGAGATGTGGACATTACAGTGGGGGAGATGTGGACATTACAGTGGGGGAGATGTGGACATTACAGTGGGGGAGATGTGGACATTACAGTGGGGGAGATGTCTGTGGATATTACAGTGGGGGAGATGTGGACATTACAGTGGGGGAGATGTCTGTGGATATTACAGTGGGGGAGATGTGGACATTACAGTGGGGAGATGTGGACATTACAGTATGGGGGGAGATGTCTGTGGACATTACAGTGGGGAGATGTCTGTGGACATTACAGTGGGGGAGATGTGGACATTACAGTGGGGGAGATGTCTGTGGATATTACAGTGGGGGAGATGTGGACATTACAGTGGGGGGGAGATGTGGACATTACAGTGGGGGAGATGTCTGTGGATATTACAGTGGGGGGAGATGTGGACATTACAGTGGGGAGATGTCTGTGGATATTACAATTGGGAGATGTCTGTGGATATTACAGTGGGGGGAGATGTCTGTGGACATTACAGTGGGGGAGATGTGGATATTACAGTGGGGGAGATGTCTGTGGACATTACAGTGGGGGAGATGTCTGTGGACATTAAAGTGGGGGAGATGTCTGTGGACATTAAAGTGGGGGAGATGTCTGTGGATATTACAGTGGGGGGAGATGTCTGTGGATATTACAGTGGGGGAGATGTCTGTGGATATTACAGTGGAGGAGATGTCTGTGGATATTACAGTGGGGGAGATGTCTGTGGATATTACAGTGGGGGGAGATGTCTGTGGATATTACAGTAGGGGGAGATGTCTGTGGATATTACAGTAGGGGGAGATGTCTGTGGATATTACAGTAGGGGGAGATGTCTGTGGATATTACAGTGGGGGGAGATGTCTGTGGATATTACAGTGGGGGGAGATGTCTGTGGACATTACAGTGGGGGAGATGTCTGTGGACATTACAGTGGGGGGAGATGTCTGTGGACATTACAGTGGGGGAGATGTCTGTGGACATTACAGTGGGGGAGATGTCTGTGGACATTACAGTGGGGGAGATGTGGACATTACAGTGGGGGAGATGTGGACATTACAGTGGGGGGAGATGTGGACATTACAGTGGGGGAGATGTGGACATTACAGTGGGGGAGATGTGGACATTACAGTGGGGGGAGATGTGGACATTACAGTGGGGAGATGTCTGTGGATATTACAGTGGGGGAGATGTGGACATTACAGTGGGGAGATGTCTGTGGATATTACAGTGGGGAGATGTGGACATTACAGTGGGGGAGATGTGGACATTACAGTGGGGAGATGTCTGTGGATATTACAGTGGGGGAGATGTCTGTGGACATTACAGTGGGGGAGATGTGGACATTACAGTGGGGGAGATGTGGACATTACAGTGGGGGAGATGTGGACATTACAGTGGGGAGATGTCTGTGGATATTACAGTGGGGGAGATGTGGACATTACAGTGGGGAGATGTCTGTGGATATTACAGTGGGGGAGATGTGGACATTACAGTGGGGGAGATGTGGACATTACAAAGGGGAGATGTCTGTGGACATTACAGTGGGGGAGATGTGGACATTACAGTGGGGGAGATGTCTGTGGATATTACAGTGGGGGAGATGTGGACATTACAGTGGGGGAGATGTCTGTGGATATTACAGTGGGGGAGATGTGGACATTACAGTGGGGAGATGTGGACATTACAGTATGGGGGGAGATGTCTGTGGACATTACAGTGGGGAGATGTCTGTGGACATTACAGTGGGGGAGATGTGGACATTACAGTGGGGGAGATGTCTGTGGATATTACAGTGGGGGAGATGTGGACATTACAGTGGGGGAGATGTCTGTGGATATTACAGTGGGGAGAGATGTGGACATTACAGTGGGGAGATGTCTGTGGATATTACAATTGGGAGATGTCTGTGGATATTACAGTGGGGGGAGATGTCTGTGGACATTACAGTGGGGGAGATGTGGATATTACAGTGGGGGAGATGTCTGTGGACATTACAGTGGGGAAGATGTCTGTGGACATTAAAGTGGGGGAGATGTCTGTGGACATTACAGTGGGGGAGATGTCTGTGGATATTACAGTGGAGGGAGATGTCTGTGGATATTACAGTGGGGGAGATGTCTGTGGATATTACAGTGGAGGAGATGTCTGTGGATATTACAGTGGGGGAGATGTCTGTGGATATTACAGTTGGGGGAGATGTCTGTGGATATTACAGTGGGGGGAGATGTCTGTGGATATTACAGTAGGGGGAGATGTCTGTGGATATTACAGTAGGGGGAGATGTCTGTGGATATTACAGTAGGGGGAGATGTCTGTGGATATTACAGTGGGGGAGATGTCTGTGGATATTACAGTTGGGGGAGATGTCTGTGGATATTACAGTGGGGGGAGATGTCTGTGGATATTACAGTGGGGGGAGATGTCTGTGGATATTACAGTGGGGGGAGATGTCTGTGGATATTACAGTAGGGGGAGATGTCTGTGGATATTACAGTAGGGGGAGATGTCTGTGGACATTACAGTGGGGGAGATGTGGACATTACAGTGGGGGAGATGTGGACATTACAGTGGGGGGAGATGTGGACATTACAGTGGGGGAGATGTGGACATTACAGTGGGGGAGATGTGGACATTACAGTGGGGGGAGATGTGGACATTACAGTGGGGAGATGTCTGTGGATATTACAGTGGGGGAGATGTGGACATTACAGTGGGGAGATGTCTGTGGATATTACAGTGGGGAGATGTGGACATTACAGTGGGGGAGATGTGGACATTACAGTGGGGAGATGTCTGTGGATATTACAGTGGGGGAGATGTCTGTGGACATTACAGTGGGGGAGATGTGGACATTACAGTGGGGGAGATGTGGACATTACAGTGGGGGGAGATGTGGACATTACAGTGGGGAGATGTCTGTGGATATTACAGTGGGGGAGATGTGGACATTACAGTGGGGAGATGTCTGTGGATATTACAGTGGGGGAGATGTGGACATTACAGTGGGGGAGATGTGGACATTACAAAGGGGAGATGTCTGTGGACATTACAGTGGGGGAGATGTGGACATTACAGTGGGGGAGATGTCTGTGGATATTACAGTGGGGGAGATGTGGACATTACAGTGGGGGAGATGTCTGTGGATATTACAGTGGGGGAGATGTGGACATTACAGTGGGGAGATGTGGACATTACAGTATGGGGGGAGATGTCTGTGGACATTACAGTAGGGGGAGATGTCTGTGGATATTACAGTGGGGGGAGATGTCTGTGGATATTACAGTGGGGGAGATGTGGACATTACAGTGGGGAGAGATGTGGACATTACAGTGGGGGGAGATGTCTGTGGATATTACAGTAGGGGGAGATGTCTGTGGATATTACAGTGGGGGGAGATGTCTGTGGACATTACAGTGGGGGAGATGTGGACATTACAGTGGGGGAGATGTCTGTGGATATTACAGTGGGGGAGATGTGGACATTACAGTGGGGGGGAGATGTGGACATTACAGTGGGGGAGATGTCTGTGGATATTACAGTGGGGGAGATGTGGACATTACAGTGGGGGGGAGATGTGGACATTACAGTGGGGGAGATGTCTGTGGATATTACAGTGGGGAGAGATGTGGACATTACAGTGGGGAGATGTCTGTGGATATTACAGTGGGGGAGACGTCTGTGGATAGTACAGTGGGGAGAGATGTCTGTGGATATTACAGTGGAGGGAGATGTCTGTGGATATTACAGTGGGGGAGATGTCTGTGGATATTACAGTGGAGGAGATGTCTGTGGATATTACAGTGGGGGAGATGTCTGTGGATATTACAGTTGGGGGAGATGTCTGTGGATATTACAGTGGGGGAGATGTGGACATTACAGTGGGGGAGATGTCTGTGGATATTACAGTGGGGGAGATGTCTGTGGATATTACAGTAGGGGGAGATGTCTGTGGATATTACAGTGGGGGAGATGTCTGTGGATATTACAGTGGGGGAGATGTGGACATTACAGTGGGGGAGATGTCTGTGGATATTACAGTGGGGGAGATGTCTGTGGATATTACAGTAGGGGGAGATGTCTGTGGATATTACAGTGGGGGAGATGTCTGTGGATATTACAGTGGGGGAGATGTGGACATTACAGTGGGGGAGATGTCTGTGGATATTACAGTGGGGGAGATGTGGACATTACAGTGGGGAGATGTCTGTGGACATTACAGTGGGGGGAGATGTCTGTGGACATTACAGTGGGGGGAGATGTGGACATTACAGTGGGGGAGATGTCTGTGGACATTACAGTGGGGGAGATGTGGACATTACAGTGGGGAGATGTCTGTGGATATTACAGTGGGGGAGATGTGTGGACATTACAGTGGGGGAGATGTGGACATTACAGTGGGGAGATGTGGACATTACAGTGGGGGAGATGTGGACATTACAGTGGGGGAGATGTGGACATTACAGTGGGGGAGATGTGGACATTACAGTGGGGAGATGTGGACATTACAGTGGGGAGATGTGGATATTATATATGGTGGCGATCCGAAAAATGATCCGATCCGTGGCTCTGATCCGAGGAACGATCAGAACTGTGGGTTTTTCGATCCGTTGCACCCCTAACGCCGACACACACATACCTCCCCAAATTCCCCCCCCTCCCCCCTCTTTCCCCCCGAGGAGACATCTGTAGAACACTTACCTGTAATCTTTCGGATCTAATCTGATGGCCTCACTGAACACGTTGATGGCTTTGGCGTAGTTCCCGTCTTCTACCAACTGAATGCCTTGTTCTGGAATAATAGAAAATAATTAGAAACCCAACGTTGTGAATCCACCTGGACATGAATTCTATAAAATCTACATTCCCGATGTAAGCGAGAAGTCCGCAAGGAGAGACATGAGAATCCAAAACACGTCAGATGTAAAGAGAGCCTGTCACGGCTCCCAACAGCGCCGGCACAAGAGGCCGAGACAAGGGGTGGGCAAGACGGACAGGTGCCCCAGGCACAGAGAATAGACACGGTGCCGTACACCCATTATACAGCATGCATTAGCAGTGGGAGAAGGGGGCGGAGTCAGGGCCAGAAATACCATGAGCCCCGGCGGATCCATTGGAACCAGGCAGCACTTTAAGAGGGGCGGCAACAGGGGCGCCTAAGGACCTGAGGCTCCCTACCTCTAGTGCAGAGTCATCCTTGCATCATGCTTCCGCTCCCAAGCTGGGGCTGTGTGTAGAAGCTCTCCCAGTCCCGGAACAGCACAGGCTTCAATAGTAGGTCAAGGAACTGGTGTGGCGGTGCGCATTTATGTGGGGGAGAGGACATGCAAGCAACTATTTGCAGAGGCAAATGGGCGTATCTGTACGTCCCTTTAAAACTTGCCGCCCAGCGCGCGCATGCGTGCCTGCCGCGTGCCTCGTGAGTGCGCTCGCGGGTCCCAGGAACTCGATGTTCTCGGGCGGCCCGCGATTGCGGTCGGCAAAGGCAGAACAGTGGGGTGCCTTTGTAAACAAGGCATTCACCTGTTCTGCCTAGTGACATATCACTGATCGAATGTTCCCTGTCATGGGGAACAGTGACGTGTCACTGGTAGCTCCTCCCCCTAACAGTTAGAATCACTCCCTAGGACACACTTAAAAGAGTTGTAAAGGAAAACAATTTTTTTTTTGCTGAAATTACTGTTTACAGGGTATAGAGACATAATAGTTAACTGATTCCTTTTAACCACTTCAATACCGGGCTTTAAAACCCACCTCCTTCCCGGGCCTATTCTGGCACTTCTTTCCTTCATGTACAAATCCTCATTCTTTTGCTAGAAAATTACTCAGAACCCCCAAACATTATATATGTTTTTTTAGCAGACACCCTAGGGAATAAAATGGCGGTCATTGCAACTTTTTATCTTGCACCGTATTTGCGCAATAATTTTTCAAACGGCTTTTTTTTGTAAAAAAAATGGTTTCATAAATAAAAAAATAACAAAACAGTAACGTTAGCCCAATTTTTGGGTAAAATATGAAAGATGATGTTACACCGAGTAACTAGATACCTAACATGTCACGCTTTAAAATTGCGTACACTCATGGAATGGCGCCAAACTTCGTTACTTAAAAATCTCCATAGGCGACACTTAAAATTTTTTACAGGTTGCCAGTTTAGAGTTACAGAGGAGGTCTAGTGCTAGAATTGTTGCACACGCTCTAACGCACGCGGCGACACCTCACATGTGTGGTTTGAACGACGTTTACATACGTGGGCGGGACTTACGTGTGCGTACGCTTCTGAGCGCGAGCTACCGGGGACAGGGGCATTTAAAAATTTTTATTATTTATTTTTTATTTTACTTATTTCTTTATTTTTTACACTTTTTTTTTTTTCAATCGCTTTTATTCCTATTACAAGGAATGTACACATCCCTTGTAATAGGAATGTGTGTGACAGGTCCTCTTTAAGGAGAGATGCGGGGTGGTCAATAAGACCCTCACATCTCTCCTCCAGGCTGGAAAGAATGAGATCGTGAAAAAAAATTCACAGATCTCATTCAAACTAGCCGCAATTGCGGTTTGTTTACTTACGGGGACCCGGGCGTGACGTCATCACATCGCGCCCGGGCCTCCGACGGTCATAGAGATGACTGGTGACCAGATGGTCACCAGTCATCTCTATGGCAAACATCCGACGGACGGCGATCATCTCTCCGGGCCCCCGATGGGACGGGAGAGCCCGGACAAGCACCGGATGGCGGCGGGAGGGGGGGGGGATGTCCCCTCCCGCCGCCTGTAAGAACGATCTAGCGGCGGAACCGCCGCTATGATCGTTCTTACGGTGCGCAGGATCGCCGCCGCTAAAAAATGATATCTCAATGATGCCTCCGGGTGCAGGCATCATTGAGATATCCCCCCGCAAAGCCCATCACGTCATATGACGTCCACCCAGGATAGCAGGTCCCCGTTTTGGACGTCATATGACGGCGTGCGGGTGTCAAGTGGTTAAAAATGATTAAAAATAGATAAAAATCAATCATATAATGTGCCTGCAGTTTCAGTTTCGTTTTTGCATGCGGTTTCCTGCTTCTGTGATGTACAGAGACTCAGAGCCAATACAGGGCAGTGATGGTTTGTAAAACGAAACTGATTGGTGTTGAGGGGTTTTAGACACACAGTAATCACACCTCCTTGATTAGTGACCACAGAGAGAAAGTTCCCATGACTTTTTTCATCAGGAAACAGACAACCAGGAAGTGTTCAGAACAGAGAAGGATTAGAGCAAAAACGAACAATGAGGACATGAAACCAGCACTGCAGTAAGGTAAAGGAAGCTATTTAGCTAAAAAAAAATGTTTTCCTTTAGTGACCCTTTAACCCCTTTCGGCGCCACCTAGTGGTTAACCCCCCCTTCCCTGGCAGTGTCATTTTCACAGTAATCGGTGCATTTTTATAGCACTGATCGCTGTAAAAAAATGACAATGGTCCCAAAAATGTTACAAAAATGTCCGCCATAATGTCGCAGTCACGATAAAAATCGCTGATCGCCGCCATTACTATTAAAAAAAAAAATATTAAGAAAAATGACATAAAACTATCCCCTATTTTGTAGACGCTATAACTTTTGCGCAAACCAATCAATAAACGCTTATTGCAAATTATATGTAGAAGAATACGTATCGGCCTAAACTGAGGGAAAAAATATTTTTTACATATTTTTGGGGGATATTTATTATAGCAAATATTGTTTTTTTTTTTTTCAAAATTGTCGCTCTTTTTTTGTTTATAGCGCAAAAAAATGAAACCACATAGGTGATCAAATACCACCAAAAGAAAGCTCTATTTGTGGAGAAAAAAAGACGTCAATTTTGTTTGGGAGCCACGTCGCACGGCCGCGCAATTGTCAGTTAAAGCAACGCAGTGCCGAATCGCAAAAAGTGCTCTGGTCTTTGGCCAGCCAAATGGTCCGGGGCTGAAGTGGTTAAATAACAAAACATGTCATACTTACCCAAGGGTCTCCCAGCGGCACTACTGGCTCCTCCTCTTCATTGAGTGCCCCCACGGAGAGCTGCTTTCCATGGGGGCACTTGTGCGGGCGCGCTCCCGAGTCCTGCCACTGCGTCCATTGACACAGACAGCAGGACTCGACCCCCCCCCCCCCGGCTTCCGTGTAACTGGATTTGATTGACAGCCGTGGGAGCCAATAGCGCCTGCTGCTAAAAATCTATCCAATGAGGACCCGAGACAGGGGCTGGAGCTGCTGGGTTCGTCTCTGGAACAGGTAAGAAAAAGGGGGGCTCTGGGGGGCATTACAACTTCTTTAAACCATGCTCAATTGGTACCAAGGGGCCCAGAATGCCAAGAAAATATCCCCCCCCCTCACCATTACACCCCCACCACCAGCCTGACACGGTGATACCCCATCCCCCCACCATTACACCCCCACCACCAGCCTGACCCAGTGATACCCCATCCCCCCCACCATTACACCCCCACCACCAGCCTGACCCGGTGATACCCCATCCCCCCACCATTACACTCCCACCACCAGCCTGACCCGGTGATACCCCATCCCCCCACCATTACACCCCCACCACCAGCCTGAACCGGTGATACCCCATCCCCCCCACCATTACACCCCCACCACCAGCCTGACCCGGTGATACCCCATCCCCCCCACCATTACACCCCCACCACCAGCCTGACCCGGTGATACCCCATCCCCTCACCATTACACCCCCACCACCAGCCTGACACGGTGATACCCCATCCCCCCACCATTACACCCCCACCACCAGCCTGAACCGGTGATACCCCATCCCCCCCACCATTACACCCCCACCACCAGCCTGACCCGGTGATACCCCATCCCCCCACCATTACACTCCCACCACCAGCCTGACCCGGTGATACCCCATCCCCCCACCATTACACCCCCACCACCAGCCTGAACCGGTGATACCCCATCCCCCCCACCATTACACCCCCACCACCAGCCTGACCCGGTGATACCCCATCCCCTCACCATTACACCCCCACCACCAGCCTGACACGGTGATACCCCATCCCCCCACCATTACACCCCCACCACCAGCCTGACCCAGTGATACCCCATCCCCCCCACCATTACACCCCCACCACCAGCCTGACCCGGTGATACCCCATCCCCCCCACCATTACACCCCCACCACCAGCCTGACCCGGTGATACCCCATCCCCCCACCATTACACCCCCACCACCAGCCTGACCCGGTGATACCCCATCCCCCCACCATTACACCCCCACCATCAGCCTGACCCGGTGATACCCCATCCCCCCCACCATTACACCCCCACCACCAGCCTGACCCGGTGATACCCCATCCCCCCACCATTACACCCCCACCACCAGCCTGACCCGGTGATACACCATCCCCCCCACCAGCTTGACCCGGTGATACCCCATCCCCCCACCATTACACCCCCACCACCAGCCTGACCCGGTGATACACCATCCCCCCCACCATCACACCCCCACCACCAGCCTGACCCGGTGATACCCCATCCCCCCACCATTACACCCCCACCACCAGCCTGACCCGGTGATACCCCATCCCCCCCACCATTACACCCCCACCACCAGCCTGACCCGGTGATACCCCATCCCCCCACCATTACACCCCCACCACCAGCCTGACCCAGTGATACCCCATCCCCCCACCATTACACTCCCATCACCAGCCTGACCCGGTGATACCCCATCCCCCCCACCATCACACCCCCACCACCAGCCTGACCCGGTGATACCCCATCCCCCCACCATTACACCCCCACCACCAGCCTGACCCGGTGATACCCCATCCCCCCACACCATTACACCCCCACCACCAGCCTGACCCGGTGATACCCCATCCCCCCCCACCATTACACCCCCACCACCAGCCTGACCCAGTGATACCCCATCCCCCCCACCATTACACCCCCACCACCAGCCTGACCCGGTGATACCCCATCCCCCCCACCATTACACCCCCACCACCAGCCTGAACCGGTGATACCCCACCCCCCCCACCATTACACCCCCCACCACCAGCCTGACCCGGTGATACCCCCCCCCCACCTGACCTGGTGATACCCCATCCCCCCCACCATTATACCCCCACCACCAGCCTGACCCGGTGATACCCCATCCCCCCCACCATTACACCCCCACCACCAGCCTGAACCGGTCATACCCCATCCCCCCCACCATTACACCCCCACCACCAGCCTGAACCGGTGATACCCCATCCCCCCCCACCATTACACCCCCACCACCAGCCTGACCCGGTGATACCCCATCCCCCCACCACCAGCCTGACCTGGTGATACCCCATCCCCCCCACCACCAGCCTGAACCGGTGATACACCATCCCCCCCACCATTACACCCCCACCACCAGCCTGAACCGGTGATACACCATCCCCCCCACCATTACACCCCCACCACCAGCCTGACCCGGTGATACCCCATCCCCCCCACCATCAGCCTGACCCGGTAATACCCCATCCCCCACACCATTACACCCCCACCACCAGCCTGACCCGGTGATACCCCATCCCCCCACCACCAGCCTGACCCGGTGATACCCCATCCCCCCCACCATTACACCCCCACCACCAGCCTGACCCGGTGATACCCCATCCCCCCACCATTACACCCCCACCACCAGCCTGACCTGGTGATACCCCATCCCCCCCACCACCAGCCTGACCCGGTGATACCCCATCCCCCCCACCATTACACCCCCACCACCAGCCTGACCCGGTGATACCCCATCCCCCCCACCATTACACCCCCACCACCAGCCTGACCCGGTAATACCCCATCCCCCCCACCATTACACCCCCACCACCAGCCTGAACCGGTGATACCCCATCCTCCCCACCATTACACCCCCACCACCAGCCTGACCCGGTGATACCCCATCCCCCCACCATTACAACCCCACCACCAGCCTGACCCGGTGATACCCCATCCCCCCACCATCAGCCTGACCCGGTGATACCCCATCCCCCCCACCATTACACCCCCACCACCAGCCTGACCAGGTGATACCCCATCCCCCCACCATTACACCCCCAACCTCACCCGGTGATACCCCATCCCCCCCATCACCAGCCTGACCCGGTGATACCCCATCCTCCCCACCATTACACCCCCACCACCAGCCTGACCCGGTGATACCCCATCCCCCCCACCATTACACCCCCGCCAGCCTGACCCGGTGATACCCCATCCCCCCCACCATTACACCCCCACCACCAGCCTGACCCGGTGATACCCCATCCCCCCCACCATTACACCCCCGCCAGCCTGACCCGGTGATACCCCATCCCCCCCACCATTACACCCCCACCACCAGCCTGACACGGTGATACCCCATCCCCCCCACCATTACACCCCCACCACCAGCCTGACCCAGTGATACCCCATCCCCCCCACCATTACACCCCCACCACCAGCCTGACCCGGTGATACCCCATCCCCCCCACCATTACACCCCCACCACCAGCCTGACCCGATGATACAAGGCAGGATGGATCCATGAGCCAAATTCTGACCCCACCATCTGAATGTCGCAGCTGAAATCCAGACTCATCAGACCAGGCAACGTTTTTCCAATCTTCTGTTGTCCAATGTTGGTGATCCTGTGCCAATTGTAGCCTCAGTTTCCTGTTCTGGTGGCACCCCGTGTGGTCTTCTGCTGCTGTAGCCCATATGCTTCAAGGTTGGATGTGTTGTGCGTTCAGAGATGGTATTCTGCATACCTTGGGTGTAACGAGGGGTTATTTGAGTTACTGTTGCCTTTCTATCATCTCCAACCAGTCTGCCCATTCTCCTCTGACCTCAACAAGGCATTTTCCTCCACACAACTGCCGCTCACTAGATATTTTCTCTTTTCCTCACCATTCTCTGTAAACCCCATCTTCCACCAACAACCACCCCAATGTTCAAATTAACTTCAATCCCCCTCTCTTCCCTCATTTCGATACCCGGGTTGAGCTTCAGCAAGTCGTCTTCACCACGTCTAGATGCCTAAATGCATTGAGCTGCTGCCATGTGATTGGCTGATTATCAGTTTGTGTTACCGAGCCGTTGAACAGGCGTACCTAATAAAGTGGCCGGTGGGTGTAGAAGGTGAGGACGATTACCGGCAGACACATTGTATCCTCGTTCTATAGAGTGAAAACAGATGATTGGCCGTCAGACTGAAGGCCGCGGATGTAATGTAGCAGCGCTTGTTCTCTTTCCTCCGCACATCGACCCTCCGACCCGACAACAGAAACATGTGAAAACGATCCAATATCCGCTTCGCCGCATCTGCCGGAGAACAATGAGCGCGGCGGCAAAACACGGCGAGCAAACAAAGAGCGCACACTGACCCTGACATACAAACACACAAGACGTCAAAAGGAATACGCAACGCGTCAGACATTATCTGATGAAAAGCGCCACAAACTAAACAAACGGGTTACAGAGAGTCACCCGCACACACAATACAGGGCCTGGAAAAAGTATTCATACCCCTTGAAATTCTCCACATGTTGTCATGTTACAGCCAAAGACGTAAATGTATTTTTTGGGGATTTTATGTGATAGACCAACACAAAGTGAAGTGGAAGGAAAATGATAAATGGTTTTAATTTTTTATAAATATGTGAAAAGTGTGTGTGGGGGGGGGGGCATTTGTATTCAGCCCCCTTTACTCTGATAACTAAAATCTAGTGGAACCAATTCCCTTCAGAAGTCACCTGATTAGTAAATAGAGTCCACCTGTGTGTAATTTAATCTCAGTATAAATACAGCTGTTCTGTGAAGCCCTCAGAGGTTTGTTAGAGAACCTTAGCGAACAAACAGCATCATGAAGGCCAAGGAACACATCAGACAGGTCAGGGATAAAGTTGTGGAGAAGTATAAAGCAGGGTTAGGTTATAAAAAAAATCTCCCAAGCTTTGAACATCTCACGGAGCTTCTGTTCAATCCATCATCGGAAAATGGAAAGAGATTCTCAATGGGATTTAGGTCTGGACTGTGACTGGGCCATTCTAACACATGGATATGCTTTGATCTAAACCATTCCATTGTAGCTCTGGCTGTATCCAGCCCCGCCCCACTAAAGTTAGAAACACATATCAGGTCACACTTAACCCCTTCAGCGCCCTCTAGTGGTTAACTCCCAAACTGCAATTGTCATTTTCACAGTAAACAATGCATTTTTAGAGCATTTTTTGCTGTGAAAATGACAATGGTCCCAAAAATGTGTCAAAAGTGTCCGCCATAATGTCGCAGTCACGAAAAAAAAATCGCTGATCGCCGCCATTAGTAGTAAAAAAAAAAAATATTAATAAAAATGCAATAAAACTATCTCCTATTTTGTAAACGCAAACCAATCGATAAGCGCTTATTGCCAAAAATAGGTAGAATACGTATCGGCCTAAACTGAGAAAAAATAAAGTTTTTTATATCTTTTTTGAGGATATTTATTATAGCAAAAAGTAAAAAATATTGGGCCAGATTCTCAGTGGAGATACGACATCTCCAGATACGCCGTCGTATCTCTGAGTCGCGCCGTCGTATCTATGTGTCTGATTCTTAGAATCAGTTACGCATAGATTTCCCTTAGATCTGACAGGCTTAAGTCTCTTACGCCGTCGGATCGTAACTGCATTTTTACGCTGACCGCTAGGGGCGTGTACGCTGATTTACGCATCGAAATATGTAAATCAGCAAGATACGGGGAATTCACCAACGTACGCCCGGCCTACGCAGTACATTTACGCCGTTTACGGTAGGCTTTTCCCGGCGTATAGTTACCCCTGCTATATGGTGGCGTAAGTGCGGCGTACCAATGTTAAGTATGGCCGTCGTTCCCGCGTTGAAATTTGAAAAAGTTACGTCGTTTGCGTAAGTCGACCGTGAATGGGGCTGGACGTCATTTATGTTCACGTCGAAACCAATGATGTCCTTGCGGCGTATTAGGAGCAATGCACCCTGGGAAATTCCATGGACGGCGCATGCGCCGTTCGGGAAAAACGTCAATCACGTTGGGTCACATAACATTAATATAAAACACGCCCCCCTGTCCCACATTTGAATTAGGCGGGCTTACGCCGGCCGATTTACGCTACGCCGCCGCAACTTACGGAGCAAGTGCTTTGAGAATACAGCACTTGCCCGTCTAAGTTGCGGAGGCGTAACGTAAATCGGATACGTTACGCCGCCGCAAAGATAGGCGGATCTACGTGAATCTATCCCATTGTTTTTTTTTTTTCAAAATTGTCGCTCTATTTTTGTTTATAGCGCAAAAAATAAAAACCGCAGAGGTGATCAAATACCACCAAAAGAAAGCTCTATTTGTGGGGAAAAAAGGACGCCAATTTTGTTTGGGAGCCACGTCGCACGACCACGCAATTGTCTGTTAAAGCGACGCAGTGCCGAATCGCAAAAACTGGCCAGGTCCTTTAACCTGCATAAAGGTCCGGGTCTTAAGTGGTTAACTGACACAATCCTGCAGCAGGATACTGATGTGAAATGTGTGTAATGTGTATGAACCGGTGTCCTTATCACGATCGGTCTTCCCCTCGGAGTAATGACGGAAGGAGATAAGTAGAATTTTCTGTCACCACCCGGGAGAGACAGAACTCCATTAAAAATTCCACAGATGAACGTCTGACAGCCGGCTATGAAAATAAACTTCCCGTGACGAATCGCCCCAAAAAGATGGTGTGAGATAACGGACCCTGAATGGCACTTTAGGCAGCCCAGAGGATGAATGAAAGATCTGATTTGCCCAGTAAGATTATATATATATATATATCAGGGTTTGACAAATTTGCTTGGAATCTAGGAGCCAGCTAAAAAAGTTAGGAGCCAGAAAACGCGCCCCGTCCCGACGAGCTTGCGCGCAGAAGCGAACACATACGTGAGCAGCGACCGCATATGTAAACGGTGTTCAAACCACACATGTGAGGTATCGCCGCGATCGGTAGAGTGAGAGCAATAATTCTAGCCCTAGTCCTCCTCTGTAACTCAAAACATGCAACCTGTAGATTTTTTAAAACGTCGCCTATGAAGATTTTAAAGGGTAAAAGTTTGTCGGCATTCCACGAGCGGACGCAATTTTGAAGCGTGACATGTTGGGTATGAATTTACTTTGCGTAACATTATCTTTCATAATATTAAAAAAAATGGGGATAACTTTACTGTTGTCTTATTTTTTTATTAAAAAAAGTGTAATTTTTTCCCAAAAAACTGCGCTTGTAAGACCGCTGCGCAAATACGGCATGACAGAAAGTATTGCAACAGTCGCCATTTTATTCTCTAGGGTGTTAGGATAAAAAATATATATAATGTTTGGGGGTTCTAATTAGAGGGAAGAAGATGGCAGTGAAAATAGTGAAAAATTACATTAGAATTGCTGCTTAACTTGTAATACCAACAGCCACCACCAGATGGCGCCAACTTACACATCTGGTGGTAATAACTTGTAATACCAACAGCTCACCACCAGATGGCGCCAGCTCACAAAAGCCAAATGCCCCCCTTCCAAGTCGCCAGGACCCTATTTCTAGTCGCCATGGCGACCTGGCACCCGGGATTTGTCAAGCCCTGTATATATATATATATATATAAAAATGAGGAAAGTCCTCATCCAGAGAACTCATCACAGTTGGGCTTCTACAACAATCTATACATTTAGAGGCCATTTATAGCAGAGACGCTACTGCTCTCTGCTATACACACACACACTGCAATAATAGGGCTCCTCCCCTCGGCACGGGTTTCCTGCCAATTCAAAAATTATCAAATTGTAAAAAAAAAAAAAAATGTAGTCGTGTCCAAATATAGTCAATAACGTCACTGGGAGACCCCGCCCCTTTCAGTTGCCATCCACCACAGCTGTTAAAAGTGGCCGGGCAGTCGTCGGGATAAGATTGCGTTGACAGGTTTTCTTTTTTCTTTTGGTGGTCGTTGGGAATTAGGATTGACGTGGATCTATGTACCTCCTACTCATTCACATTGGGAGTACCCTTATTGTCAAAGGAGGCTTCTAGATAAGCCCCCCAGCCTGTAGACCCCCACAACCACCAGGCCAGGGTTGTGGGGAAGAGGCCCTTGTTCTTATTAACATGACAAGGAGGGGAGGTCACCTCACCACATCCTGATATAGGGATGAGCCCGATGTTTGAGTCGAACATCGGGTGTTCGCCGAATAGTGAACATTATGCGTTTTTTAAATAAAGGACTTGACCCAAAGTATCTCTTGTCTTTTTTACAATTTTTGATACTTTTTTGGTGAAATGGTAGGGGTACAATGTACCCATTACCAATTCACATGGGGGGGGGGGTGGGATCTGGGGGTCCCCTTGCTAAAGGGGCTTCCAGATTCCGATAAGCCCCCCGCCCGCAGACCCCCACAACCACCGGGCAAGGGTAGTGGGGAGGAGGCCCTTGTCCCCATCAACATGGGGACAAGGTGCTTTGTGGTCAGTCAGACCCCAAAGCATCCTCCCCATGTTGAAGGCATGTGGTCTGGTACGGTTCAGGAGGGGGGGCGCACTCTTTCCCCCCCTCTTTTCCTGCGGTCTGCCAGGTTGCGTGCTCGGATAAGGGTCTGGTATGGATTTTGAGGGGGACCCCTACGCCATTATTTTTTTTTGGTTTGGGGTTCCCCTTAATATTCATACCAGACCCAAAGCAGCTGGTAATGGACTGGGGGGGGGGAACCCATGACATTTTTTTCAATTACTTTTATCTGTATTGCCGGGACCTGACAATTCATTATAGCCGCGAGTAGTTTTTTTTTTCCTTTAGAAATGTCATTTTGTGCAGGGACAGTTCTAAACACAGGAACAAGCGCTACTTTACAGGCATACTATAGACACCCCCCAGGTACGAAATTTCTAAATTTTCTCGATTACTCTGTTCGTAACATGATGTATGAATAAAGGAGAGTCAAATAAGTCACAGCATTCCCTTCCCCAGTCAGGAACTGTGTTACAGTGAGTGTAGTCCGTGAAAAAACTTTTCCCATTGGAGGAGAAGACAGGAAGGCGTGTGTCCCTATTGGATCCTCTTTAGTGCAGTTGAGCCTGGAGAACAGATGCAGTTACCCCCCCCCCCCCCCCCCACAGCGCTGGAAGTTCAGCAGCAGGAAGAGGAAGGGGAAGCTCTGCGGGTTTTAGAGCACATGTCTGTATTTGTATTACAAATGGAGATTATGAAATGGCGATTAGCGCTGACGAGTTGTACCGTGGACTTGCTGGGACTCCATTTTGCTGATTGGTTTGGCACAGTACAAAGTTCTGAAAGGAATAGTGCCCCACTGCTAATAGCAATGGGAAGAATAGTGCCCCATCAATGGTGTCAGTGGGAGGAATAGTGCCCCATTGATGGTATCAGTCGGTGGAATAATGCCCATTGATTGTATCGGGTCAGGGGAATAGTGCTCCATCAATGGTGTCAGTTGGTAGAATAGTGCCGTATCGATGGTGTCAGTTGGTAAAATGGTGTCCCATTGATGGTGTCAGTGGGAGGAATGGTGCCCCATTGATGAGTCAGTGGGAAAAAATAGCGCCTCATCAATGGTGTCAGTTTGTGGAATAGTGACCCATCGATGATATCATTGGGGGGAATAGTGCCCCATCAATGGTGTCAGTTGGTGGAATAGGGATTAAATGGGGATTTATTAGGAGCAGATTTCTGATGTACAAGTTCAAACGAAGACGACTGTAAATTCATTTCCTGTACAGCAGGGGTCTCCAAACTTTCTAAGCAAAGGGCCAGTTTACCGTCCTTCAGACTTTAGGGGGGCCGCACTGTGGCCATTGGGAACAGAAAATGGCCTGGCATCAGTGGGCATAAATAATGCCCCATCATTGGTTTGAATGGAAAGGAATTGTGCCCCATTGCTAATAGCAATGGGAAGAATAGTGCCCCATGAATGGTGTCAGTTGGAGGAATAGTGCCCCATTGACGGTATCAGTTGGTGGAATAATGCCCATTGATTGTATCAGGTCAGAGGAATAGTGCCCCATCGATGGTGTCAGTTGGTGGAATAGTGCCCCATTGATGGTGTCAGTTGGTGGAATAGTGCCCCATCAATGATGTCAGTTGGTGGAATAGTGCCCCATCAATGATATCATTAGGAGGAATAGTGCCCCATCGATGGTGTCAGTTGGTGGAATAGTACTCCATTGATGGTGTCAGTTGGTGGAATAGTGCCACATCAATGATATCATTGGGAGGAATAGTGCCCCATCGATGGTGTCAGTTGGTGGAATAGTACTCCATTGATGGTGTCAGTTGGTGGAATAGTGCCCCATCGATGATGTCAGATGGTGGAATAGTGCCCCATCAATGATATCATTGGTAGGAATAGTGCCCCATCAATGGTGTCAGTTGGTGGAATAGTACTCCATTGATGCTTTCAATTGGTGAAATAGTGCCCCATTGATGGTGTCAGAGGGAAGAATGGTGCCCCATTGATGTATCAGTCGAAAAAAATAGCACCTCATCAAAGGTGTCAGTTGGTGGAATAGTACTCCATTGATGGTGTCAGTTGGTGGAATAGTACTCCATTGATGGTGTCAGTTGGTGGAATAGTACTCCATTGATGGTGTCAGTTGGTGGAATAGTACTCCATTGATGGTGTCAGTTGGTGGAATAGTACTCCATTGATGGTGTCAGTTGGTGGAATAGTACTCCATTGATGGTGTCAGTTGGTGGAATAGTACTCCATTGATGGTGTCAGTTGGTGGAATAGTACTCCATTGATGGTGTCAGTTGGTGGAATAGTACTCCATTGATGGTGTCAGTTGGTGGAATAGTACTCCATTGATCATGTCAGTGGGAGGAATAGTACCCCAAGGTCCAGATATATCCAAGCCAAGGGCCACATCCAGCCCCTGGGCCACAGTTTGGAGTCCACTGCTGTACAGGATCTCATCTAGACATCTAGAAGAGGCTCGGTTGAGAATATATGAAGAGCATTTAGAGGGTCAATCTGACATCTGTTATTAAACCAATTGTGTGGAGTTCTAGAGAAACTTTGGGGTTAATTTACTAAAAATGGAGAGTGCGAAATCTGGTGCAGCTCTGTATAGAAACCAATTAGCTTCCAGGTTTTTTGGTAATTGAAGAAGCTGAAGTTAGAAGATAATTGGCTCCCATGCACTACATCACGCAGATTTTGCACTCTCCAGTGTAAGTATATCAACCCTTTCGTGACTGTAAACTGGAAATACCGACCAATGGGAGGCCAAACTGAAAACAACACACCAATATTACCACTGACAGCCAGAAAGGTCATCAAAAAGCTCAGATCACCGAAAACTGAACTTTCAACTCAATGGCCCAGATCCACAGAGTGTGGGCGCACATTACGCTGCAGTAGAGTAACCAATGTACGCTACGCCAACGCAGCGCAGAGAGGCAAGCAATGCATTCAGCAAGCCAGCGCTCCCAACGCTGCGCCAGCATGGCGTGGGATTCGAAGGCGTAGGTGGAAGTGGGCGTGACCCATGCAAATGAGGCGTGACCCTATGCAAATGATGGGCCGAGCGCCAGACAGATACGTATCACGAACTGCGCATGCGCCGTGACGTGGACGCATCCCCCTGCGCCTGCTCACAACCATGTCAGAACAACTGCCTAAACTACGCCAGATCACTGCGTACGGCGTGAACGTAACCTACGCCCAGCCAGACACACGTCCAACGTAAAATATGCCGGCTTGTGTTCCCTGGTGCAGACCTGTGCATGTCTGCTGCTGAGTTACACCTCCTTTATGGGGAATAACTTTACGCCAGACGTACAACTTACGCGCACCTTGCGTAGCCTGCGTCAGGCGCACGCAGGTTCGTGAATCGGCGTATTTGCATGTTTGAATGACTAATCAATGGCAGCGGCACCATGCACCCAGCCTAAATGTGCGCCCACCCTACGCCGGCGTAAGCAAGATACATCGGCGGGGTGTAGCCTGGTTTTAGGCGCATATCTGGTTGTGGGTCTGGCGCACACAGATACGACGGCGCACATTTGCACTTACGTCGGCGTAACTTGTTATACATCGGCGTAAGTGCTTTGTGAATCCGGGCCTATGAATCCCCAATTTGCTATACCAGAGAGCGGCGTGCATGGAGTGGTGCCCGTGACTGGCACCCTCTGTACTATTGTGGGAGAACTTATTGTTCTCAGCAGCCCTTCCGGGGGTGAGCGCTACATTCGAGTTTACCAGAGCAGCTTAACCCCTTCCTGTCTAAGGGTAAAAAGGCAGAAATAGGCAGGGAATGTACCTTAGGTTAATAATAGTGGTAATATTCTTAACTAGGTACATTTTTTTTTTCTTTGTTTTTCGGGTTTATATTCCTGTACTTAATTTGATATGCTGCAGGTCCGAATTATTGTTTGTATTTTTTTTTTCTAATCTGGTGGGATGTCTAGATTAGTTCTCTTATGCCCCATACACACGATAGAATCCATCCGCTGAAAAATCCCAGCGAATGGGTTTCAGCGGATAGATCCTATGGTGTGTACACTCCAGCGGATCTGTTTCCGCGGATATTTATCCCCTGGGATGGATTTCCAGCGGATAAATATTTGATGACATGCTATCAAATCTATCCGCTGGAATCCATCCCAACGGATGGATCCGCTCGTCTGTACAGACTCACCGGATCCATCCGTCCGAAGGGATCCCCCGCATGCGTCGTAATGATTCGACGCATGCGTGGAATTCCTTATATGACAGCGTCGCGCACGTCGCCGCTTCATAATTGCGGCGACGGCGCGACACGTCATCACCAGAGGATTTCGGCGCGGATTTCGATTCGATGGTGAGTACACTCCATCGGATGGAAATCCACGCAAATCCTCGAGAGGATTTATCCGCGGATACGGTCCGCTGGACCGTATCCGCGGATAAATCCTCTTGTGTGTATGGGGCACTGTAACATATAACTATTCCTTCTCTTGATACTGTTTACTGTATATTGTTTATATGTTCTGTTATAATTGAAAACATCTTTGAGTAAAGAATTATATAAAAAAAAAAATGTTAATGCCTGAGCACAATTTTGCAGCTTTGACGCGTGTTAGTAAAACTGTCCATATCATCACAACTACTTTGTGCATCCAGGTAAATTATATCTTGCTTTTTTCAAGACATATTGGGCTTTCCTTTGGTGGTAAATGGTAATGGATATCTCCTGATTTATTATCAAAGGAAAACTGCCCCAAAAAAAAAAAAGCATACAGAGGCTGGAACAAACATACAGAGGACGGGACGTACACACAGAGGACGGGACGAACACACAGAGGACGGGACGTACATACAGAGGACGGGACGTACACACAGAGGACGGGACGTACACACAGAGGACGGGAGGTACACACAGAGGACGGGAGGTACACACAGAGGACGGGGCGTACACACAGAGGACGGGACGTACACACAGAGGACGGGACGTACACACAGAGGACGGGAGGTACACACAGAGGACGGGAGGTACACACAGAGGACGGGAGGTACACACAGAGGGCGGGACGTGCACACAGAGGACGGGACGTACACACAGAGGGCAGGGCGTGCACACAGAGGACGGGACGTACACACAGAGGACGGGACGTACACACAGAGGACGGGACGTACACACAGAGGACGGGGCGTACACACAGAGGACGGGACGTACACACAGAGGACGGGGCGTACACACAGAGGACGGGAGGTACACACAGAGGACGGGAGGTACACACAGAGGACGGGAGGTACACACAGAGGACGGGAGGTACACACAGAGGACGGGAGGTACACACAGAGGACGGGAGTACACACAGAGGACGGGAGGCACACAGAGGACGGGAGGTACACACAGAGGACGGGAGGTACACACAGAGGGCGGGAGGTACACACAGAGGGCGGGACGTGCACACAGAGGACGGGAGGTACACACAGGGGACGGGACGTACACACAGGGGACGGGACGTACACACAGAGGGCGGGACGTACAGACAGAGGACGGGACGTGCACACAGAGGACGGGACGTACACACAGAGGACGGGAGGTACACACAGAGGACGGGACGTACACACAGAGGACGGGACGTACACACAGAGGACGGGACGTACACACAGAGGGCGGGACGTACACACAGAGGACGGGACGTACACACAGAGGGCGGGACGTACACACAGAGGACGGGAGGTACACACAGAGGACGGGAGGTACACACAGAGGACGGGAGGTACACACAGAGGACGGGACGTACACACAGAGGACGGGAGGTGCACACAGAGGACGGGAGGTGCACACAGAGGACGGGACGTACACACAGAGGACGGGACGTACACACAGAGGGCGGGACGTACATACAGAGGACGGGACGTACATACAGAGGACGGGACGTACACAGAGGACGGGAGGTACACACAGAGGACGGGACGTACATACAGAGGACGGGACGTACACACAGAGGACGGGACGTACACAGAGGACGGGAGGTACACACAGAGGACGGGACGTACACACAGAGGACAGGACGTACACACAGAGGGCGGGACGTACATACAGAGGACGGGACGTACACACAGAGGACGGGACGTACACACAGAGGACGGGACGTACACACAGAGGACGGGACGTGCACACAGAGGACGGGACGTACACACAGAGGACGGGACGTACACACAGAGGACGGGACGTACACACAGAGGGCGGGACGTACACACAGAGGACGGGAGGTACACACAGAGGACGGGAGGTACACACAGAGGACGGGACGTACACACAGAGGACGGGACGCACACACAGAGGACGGGACGTACACACAGAGGACGGGACGCACACACAGAGGACGGGACGTACACACAGAGGACGGGACGTACACACAGAGGACGGGACGCACACACAGAGGACGGGACGCACACACAGAGGACGGGACGTACACACAGAGGACGGGAGGTACACACAGAGGACGGGACGCACACACAGAGGACGGGACGCACACACAGAGGACGGGACGTACACACAGAGGACGGGAGGTACACACAGAGGACGGGACGCACACACAGAGGACGGGACGCACACACAGAGGACGGGACGTACACACAGAGGACGGGACGCACACACAGAGGACGGGAGGTACACACAGAGGACGGGACGTACACACAGAGGACGGGGCGTACACACAGAGGACGGGACGTACACACAGAGGGCGGGACGTACACACAGAGGACGGGAGGTACACACAGAGGACGGGAGGTGCACACAGAGGACGGGACGCACACACAGAGGACGGGACGTACACACAGAGGACGGGACGCACACACAGAGGACGGGAGGTACACACAGAGGACGGGACGTACACACAGAGGACGGGGCGTACACACAGAGGACGGGACGTACACACAGAGGGCGGGAGGTACACACAGAGGACGGGAGGTACACACAGAGGACGGGACGTACACACAGAGGACGGGACGTACACACAGAGGACGGGACGTACACACAGAGGACGGGACGTACACACAGAGGACGGGACGTACAGACAGAGGGCGGGACGTACACACAGAGGGCGGGACGTACACACAGAGGACGGGACGTACACACAGAGGACGGGACGAACTTACCGGCAAGGTTTTGGCTTCTTTGGATTGAGGAATCTGTGCAATCGCCCTAAAAGTAATTATAGGGAAATATATCAGACGTATATTTATGATAAGTTGTCCTGTTATCTGTTTTTAAGTGTTTGTGTCAAACCAAATGCAAAATATTCACCTATAACATGACAATCAGAAAATATTAAGAAATATTGAAAAATTTTGATTCCACATTTTATTTGCCAAGAACAGACCCACCAAGCGTCTCAGCAGGGGCTTCTCCGTGATTTTGGATCTACAGAGGTTCGTCTGTGCACCACCAGGGGGCGATCGGGACCCTCCCATACTTCTCCCCCATAATCCCCCCACCCCTCTTTTTTGTCTCTTTTCTTCTCTTCTATGGATCTACCTATCCTATGAGGATTATGATTATTGGCTAATCCCCACTTCAATGCTGCAATAAATCAATAAACCACCCTGTACATTTAGGATTTCCCAGGGATGGGCGGAGCACGACATCACTCTCCCCGCAGGCGGAAGCCGAGGGAAAGGCAAGAAAGTTTATTTCATTTTCAGCCTACACAATTTTTTGTATTTTGAAGTGGTTCTGAAATCCTGACTGGACGTCTATTGACGTCCTGCGGAATTTCATGCCGCGTGCACCCGTGGGGGCGCGCAGCGATCGGTGATGCGGGGTGTCAGTCTGACACCCTGCATCTCCAATCTCGGTAAAGAGCCTCCGGCGGAGGCTCTTTACCATGTGATCAGCTGTGTCCAATCACGGCTGATCACTATGTAAACAGGAAGAGCCGTTGATCAGCGGCTCTCCTGACAGATCCCCCTCGGATCACCACACTGGACCACCAGGGAAGGGCAAAAAAAAAGGGGGGCAATAAAAAAAATAAAAGTCAGTAAAAAAAATAAAAAAACGGGCAGTAAAAAAAAAAGATGCCAATCAGTGCCCACAAATGGGCACTGACTGGCAACATGGATCCATCAGTGCCACCCCACAGTGTCCATCAGTTCCACCCCACAGTGCCCATCCATGCCCAGTGCCCACCTATCAGTGCCCATCTGTGCCACCCATAAGTACCCATCAGTGCCACCCATAAGTGCCGCCCATGAGTGCCCATCTGTGCCGCCTATGAGTGCCCATCAGTGCCGCATACCAACGCCGCCAATCAGTGCCCATCAGTACTACCTCATCGGTGCCCATCAGTGCCGCCATATCAGTGCCCGTAATTGAAAGATAAAACTTACTTATTTACAAAAAAATTAGCAGAAACAAATAAAAACTTAATTTTTTTCAAAATATTCAGTCTTTTTTTTAAGTTGTTGCGCACAAAAAAAAAAAAAACGCAGAGGTAATCAAATACCACCAAAAGAAATCTCTATTTGTGGGGAAAAAGGACGCCAATTTTGTTTGGGTACAGTGTAGCATGACCGCTCAATTGCCATTCAAAGTGCGACAGTGCTGAAAGCTGAAAATTGGCTTGGGCGGAAAGGTGCGTAAGTGCCTGGTATGGAAGTGGTTAAACTTCTCCACAACTTTATTCCTGACCTGTCTGGTGTGTTCCTTGGCCTTCATGATGCTGTTTGTTCACTAAGGTTCTCTAACAAACCTCCGAGGGCTTCACAGAACAGCTGTATTTATACTGAGATTAAATTACACACAGGTGGACTCTATTTACTAATTAGGTGACTTCTGAAGGCAATTGGTTCCATTAGATTTTAGTTGGGGGTATCAGAGTAAAGGGGGCTGAATACAAATGTACCCCCCCCCACACACACTTTTCACATATTTATTTGTAAAAAATAAATAAAAAACATTTATAAATTTTCCTTCCACTTCACCACTACCGTATTTATCGGCGTATACCGCGCACTTTCCCCCCCTTAAAATCAGGGGAAAATCGTGGGTGCTCGATATACGCCGATCCCCGCTGTCTCCGACATTGTCCGAGCCGAGTGTACTTGCGCACTCGGCTAGGCTCAGCCACGCTCGTCTCCACCCACAGCCACGCAAGAGGAGCCGAGAGAAGCCGAGTGCGCAGGAAATCCAGCTCTGCACAGCGTGCCAAATTCAAACACACAACGCTGCAACCCCGCAGACGGACACCCACAAGGCTCGATGGACCCCGTGCAAGGCCGCCGATGGACGCCGCGCAAGACAGCAGACAGACACCGACAAGGCTGGACGGACCCCGCGCAAGGCCGCAGACGGACGCCGGACAAGGCCGCCGATGGACGCAGGGCAAGACATCCAAAATGTAAGTTTTTTTCCCTAAACTTCCCTTCTCAGCTTGGGGTGCGCGCTTTACGCCGGCGCACGGTATATATGTTGATAAATACGGTATGTGCCACTTTGTGTTGGTCTATCGCATAAAATCCCAATAAAATACATTTACGTTTTTGGTTGTAACATGAGAAAATGTGGAAAATTCCAAGGGGTATGAATACTTTTTCTAGGCACTGTACGTGATCGTGCGCGGGGAGGGCCGCCCTGTAAATCTGCTACGACGCGGCCCCGAAGTGGTGAAATAAATGTCCCCGCATGCATTTATTCACAGGAAACAAAAGGCAAATGACACATTGTAATCACCCAAAGAGCGGTATTGGCCGTGTGATTGGAGGACGTTATTCATGGTGGAGTTGGGTTGTCTTCCTCTATAGGAATTACCTCTTGCATCTTCCCTTCGTTCTCCTTGTTGGCGCTGTGCTTGGTGTCGAGTTTATTCCTGCTCTTTGGTCTGATGTGACTGGCGGCGTTGGCAACGAACGCGCTGTTTACGTCCCACTCGGGTTCCTGCCAAGAGAGAGGACAGAAGGGTGAATGTTCTGACATGTGGGTGAGGGCGGCACTGGGGACAGGCCGACACTCGTCTCTCCTTCATCTCACTTCACTATGAGAAATGTACGAGACATTCCTCCAATCACACTCATCCACTCATCCCCGGGGCACCAACCAACAAAGGCCCCATTGTAACCAGTGAGACACAGTCTATTCATCACACTGTGTATAGCCACTTGACCTCCAGAACATTTACCCCCCCCCCCATGACCAGGCCATTGTTTGCGACACCGCACTGCATCACTTTAACTACTTGCCGACCAGTCGCCGTCGTTTTAAGGCGGCAGGTCGGCTCCCCTGTGCGAGAGCCCGTAGCTCTACGTCAGCTCTCTCGCAGGCCACTAGGGGCAGGCCCCCGACTCCCGTGCTCGGGGAGCGCGATCGCCACCGGGCACACGAGATCGCTTGTTACAGAGCGGGGACCGGGAGTTGTGTGTGTAAACACACAGCTCCCGGTCCTGTCAGGGAGGGGAAATTACTGATCTTCTGTTCATACAATGTATGAACAGAAGATCGGTCATTTCCCCTAGTGAGTCCACCCCCCCTACAGTTAGAACACACCCAGGGAACATACTTAACCCCTTCCCCGCCCCCTAGTGTTAACCCCTTCACTGCCAGTTCCATTTTTACAGTTATCAATGCATTTTTATAGCACTGATCGCTATAAAAATGCCAATGGTCCCAAACATGTGTCAAAAGTGTGCGCCATAATGTCGCAGTAGCGGAAAAAAAAATCGCTGATCACCAACATTACTAGTAAAAAAAATTTTTTTTTATAAAAATGCCATAAAAATACCCCCTATTTTGTCAACGCTATGGCCCGGATTCACGTAGGAGAGAGCTTCTTTGTGCGGGCGTAACGTATCCTATTTACGTTACGCCTCCGCAACTTTGACAGGCAAGTGCTGTATTCTCAAAGCAAAGTTGCGGCGGCGTAGCGTAAATAGGCCGGCGTAAACCCGCCTAATTCAAATGTGGAAGATGTGGGCATGTGTTATGTAAATTTATTGTGACCCCACGTAAATGACGCTTTTTACGAACGGCGATTGTAAGACCGCTGCGCAAATACGGCGTGACAGAAAGTATTGCAACGATCGCCATTTTATTCTCTAGGGTGTTAGGATAAAAAATATATATAATGTTTGGGGGTTCTAATTAGAGGGAAGAAGATGGCAGTGAAAAATAGTAACAAATTACATTAGAATTGCTGTTTAACTTGTAATGCTTAACTTGTAATACCAACGGCTCACCACCATATGGCGCCAGCTCACAAAAAAGCCCACCTTCTAAGCCAAGTCGCCAGGACACCATTTCTAGTCGCCATGGCGACCTGGCGCCCGGGATTTGTCGAGCCCTGACTTATACCAATCCCAACTGGAGCAGGACAGCCCTCATTGACTGACATGGACCCCAACATCAACTCACACCAACCACAACTGGAGCAGGACAGCCCTTATCAACTGACACCAATCCCAACTGGAACAGGACAGTCCATTATTAACTGACATGGACCCCAACTGGAGCAGGAAAGCCCTCATCAAGTGGCATCAACCCCAACTGAAGCAAGGCACCCAAATCAACTGACACCGACCCCAACTGGAGCAAGAAAGCCCTCATCAACTGACACCAATCCCAACTGGAGCAGGACAACCCTCATCAACTGACATGGAGCCCAACTGGAGCAGGACAAACCTTGTCAAGTGGTATCAACCCCAACTGAAGCAAGGCACCCAAATCAACTGACACCGACCCCAACTGGAGCAGGAAAGCCCTCATAAACTGACACTGATCTCAACTGGAGCAGGAAAAGCCTTATCAAGCGGCATACAGACTGTGGGCAGGGCGCTTACAGACTGCATAGGGTGCGCAATATGCATACAGACTGTGCATAGGGTGTGTGCAACGTGCATACAGACTGTGCGTAGGGTGCACGCAGGGTGCATACAGACCGTGTATAGGGCGCATTCAGACTGCATAGTTTTGCATGCAGGGGGCATACAGACTGTGCATAAGGTGAGCATAGGGTGCATACAGACCGTGTATAGGGCGCATACAGACTGCATAGTGTGCATGCAGGGCGCATACAGACTGCATAGTGTGCATGCAGGGGGCATACAGACTGCATAGTGTGCATGCAGGGGGCATACAGACTGCATAGTGTGCATGCAGGGGGCATACACACTGTGCGCAAGGTGAGCATAGGGTGAATACTGACCGTGTATAGGGCGCATACAGACTGCATAGTGTGCATGCAGGGGGCATACACACTGTGCGTAGGGTGAGCATAGGGTGCACGCAGGGTGTGTGCGGGGTGCATACAAAGTGGACCCATATATTGGTGGTCAGTGTTCGAAGCTCAAAGAACCCCTACTAATCTTTGGAGAAACCCTGGTCGAGAAAATGTGTATTAGAGTGAAAGCTCAGTTGTCCAGGGATGTATACCGCTCATTGAGATCCATATGGAGTAGTGAGAAGGAAATGTATAAACAAGGCAGATTAGTAGATTAGAAGATCACCATTTTCATACCTGTTCATTCGCTTCAACATCTTTCTTCTTCTCGAGCCTTTTCCGCTCTCGCTGTCTCTGAGGGTAGATATCGAGTTGAATTATTTGCTTCCTCCAATAACTGTTCATATCATATTCATATCCTAAGTACGGATCCTAGAATCCCAGAACATAATCTCTCGCTTGCCACCAACCAAGACCCCTGCCTGGACCAGTCTAGTCTCTTGCTTGCCATTGCCACCCACCAAAACCCTCTGCTTGGACCCGAATACTCTTTTGCTTGCTGCCTGCCAACACCTCTGCCCAGATCAAATGACTCTCCTGCCCCAAAGCCTTGTAAACAGCCTCCACATTGTAACTTTCCAGTTCCAGCCTCTGCTTAGTGTAATTATACAAAGGGCTCTGACCTGGTGCCAATTTGCAGAAAACCCAGAGACTATTGGGGTCTCCTAGACCACCATTCCCTGCTCTGTTGAAGACCAACTGTGATCTAGACCCCGCACCTCAGCCTACGCCACCTGCCAGGGGGCACCATAACACTAGTTAGAAATATTCAGTCCACTCTCTTAGAATGGGCAATGTTCCGCCCACATACTTCCACTCACCTTCTTCTTGGCTCTGCGTCTCTCGGCTTTTTGTCTGGTCTGACCATCGTCTGACAGCTCGTCATCAGAGTTTATGTCTTCCTCCTTCAAACAAATAAACATATTAAAGTACACAGACATTTTCAAGGCTCAGAATCTCTACTGAGAACTGGAACATTCCTGACATTTGGAATTGTCCCATATCAGGAAATGTTAGTCATGGTTCCCAAAACTTACAATATAATACAATGTTGGTTGGGTTCAGTCATGGTACCCAGTGCTTCCGATATAATACATCGAAATTGACAAGACATCTCACTGGCCACTCAATTCCGTGGGGAAGAGATATGCCACCTCTTCTCTTCCCCTTGGCCACTGCAAGCATCTGACAGGCCAGAAGGGGGTTGAATACCCGATTACCCTGCCAACTCATTTGTCAGTACAAGTATGGAAGCACAGGAAAGGCATACATACTCCATGCAGACAACATTCCCCCTCATCACATACGACTCACCTGTTCTTCACCAAAGTATCATTGAAAACCATGTCTTCATATCGCTGCCAGAGCAGGGAATGGTGGTCTAGGAGACCCCAATGGTCTCCGGGTTTTCTTTTCTGCAAATTGGCACCAGGTCAGAGCCTTTGTATAATTACACTAAGCAGAGGCTGGAACTGGACCCAAAGTTTAGATTAAAAAAGTGGGGGGCAGAGCATTCTCGAGGTTGGGACCTAGAGAGTGGAACCTCCTGCCGTTGGCTCTCAGGCAGACCTCAAACCTGCTACAGTTCCAGGAGGGACTGAAAACCCTTCTGTGGGCTGAGGCTGGGTAGATGGCTGTGCGACAGGGGGTGGAAACTGATGGGGTGACAGGGGTTCTTTCTCTTCTCGGGGGTCTTTTACAGTTTTTTTTTATCCGATTTATGCTATTGCTTTTTAATGTTTTAATGTTTTAAAACATTTTTCTATTAACGGCTTTGCTGTCTGTGATTTTATTGTTATTGTATGTACAGCGAATGGCACCTGGTCCCGTCGCCGGGTAGCGTTTTGATACTTATGTGATTTAACGCTTAACAAAAACATTCAATAAACAATATTCAATAAACAATAATACAATGTTGGTTGGGATCAGTCATGGTACCCAGTAATGTGAAGTATGGTAGCTGCGCTGTGGGGGAGGGAATGGGAAGGTGGAAGTGAAAAGGGAATGCGAAGTAAAGGGATCGTGGGTGAACTTAAACAGTGAGATAAAAAAAGAAAATAAAAAAAAAAGAATTTAAGGTATTTGATGATACTACAATGAACAATACAGATGAAAGTGAACAAACACCTATAATCCTGTAAAGATTTAACAGTGAAAATACGAAGTAAAATGGCTACTACATATACAAAACACCAAAAATAGCATAAAATAAGTGGAAAAAATGTTTGCAAAACTATCAAAAATCACACATGTGATGAAGTCCTGTCCATAAATAAGGATCAAATCTAGCAGTCCAGTAATTCCACCACAGAACAGTGTCTAGATAAAACACCTCCACCAAAATTGCAATGTGCACAAATGAAATCTTCAGTGACACCTCTGATGTGCTGGCAGCTCACCTCACGGCTGCTTATCCAAACAGCTAACCGAGATCCTGATCAGGATTGTTTCTTTTTATTTTTTTATTTCAGACTTCCCAGCCTAGAGGTGAGATGTGAGGTCTTATTGACCTCCATATCTCACTGTAAAGAGGACCTGTCATGTCATATTCCTATTACAAGGGATGTTTATATTCCTTGTAATAGGAATAAAAGTGATCAAATTTTTGTTTTTTGCGGAAAAACATGGTAAACTAAAATAAATAAAAGTAAAATGAACAATAAAATATATATTTTTTTAAAGCGCCCCTGTCCCCGTGTGCTCGCACGCAGAAGCGAACGCATACACAAGTCCCGCCCACATATGAAAACGGTGTTCAAACCACACACGTGAGGTATCGCTGTGAACGTTAGAGCGAGAGCAATAATTGTGGCCCTAGACCTCCTCTGTAACTAAAAACATGTAACCAGTAAAAATATTTAAAGCGTCGCCTATGGGGATTTTTAAGTAGCGAATTTTGGCGCCATTCCTTTGCAATTTTGAAGGGTGACATGTTGGGTATCTATTTACTCGGCGTAACTTAATCTTTCACATTATGCAAAAACATTGGGCTAACTTTACTGATTTGTTTTTTTTAAAGCACAAAACTGTTTTTTTTTTTGTAAAAAATATGTTAGAAAAATTGCTGCGCAAATACAGTGCGAGACAAAAAGTTGCAACGACCACCATTGTATTCTCTAAGGTCTTTTCTAAAAATATATATATATATATATATATATATATATATATATATATATATATATATATATATATATATATAATGTTTTGGGGTTCCATGTAATTTTCTAGCAAATAAATGATGATTTTTAAATGTAGGAGAGAAATGTCAGAATTGGCCTGGGTGCTCCAGAACGCAGGAAGGTGCTCCCTGCATGTTGGGCCTCTGTATGTGGCCACACTGTGTAAAAGTCTCACACATGTGAAGGTGCTCCCTGCATGTTGGGCCTCTGTATGTGACCACGCTGTGTAAAAGTCTCACACATGTGAAGGTGCTAGCTGCATGTTGGGCCTCTGTATGTGGCCACGCTGTGTAAAAGTCTCACACATGTGGTTGGTTTTGCCATACTCGGGAGGAATAGCAGAATGTGTTTTGGGGTGTAATTTGTGGTATGCATATGCTGTGTGTGAGAAATAACCTGCTAATATGAACATTTTGTGAAAAGAAAAAAAATCTTGATTTTGCAAAGAATTGTGGGAAAAAATTACAACTTCAAAAAACTCACAATGCCTCTTTCTAAATACCTTGGAATATCGTCTTTCCAAAAAGGGGTCATTTGGGGGGTGTTTGTACTTTTCTGGCATGTTAGGGTCTCAAGAAATGAGATCGGCCGTCAGCACTTCAGGTGTGATCAATTTTCAGATATAGACACCATAGCTTGTGGACTCTATAACGTTCACAAAGACCAAATAATATCCACAAACTTGTACTTATTTTTACCAAAGATATGTAGCAGTATACATTTTGGCCAAAATTTATGAAGAAAAAATACTAATTTGCTAAATTTTATAACAGAAACAAAGAAAATTCATTTTTTTACAGAATTTTCAGTCTTTTTTCTCTTATAGCGCAAAAAATAAAAAAAAACCAACGGTGATTAAATACCACCAAAAGAAACCTCTATTTGTGTGAAAAAAAGGACGAAAATTTCATTTGGGTACAGAGTTGTATGACTGAGTAATTGTCATTCAAAATGTGAGAGCACCGAAAGCTGAAAATTGGTCTGGTTATTAAGGGGGTTTAAGTGCCCAGTGGTCAAGTGGTTAAGGAGGTTTTCTACTTCACCTGCCTGTTCATATATATTTTATTTTTAAGCTTTGGGTGGAGGAGAGAGAATGGTTAAAGCCCCGAAGTTTTTTGTGCAGTTCATGTCCCCTTTGGGGAGATTTCACATCACTTCCTATCCTGAAGAAACGAGAAGTGATAAGAAACCTCTACCAAGCTGGGAAAATCCTCCGGTTGTCACCAGAATAGGTGACCCCATGGAGCATCAGACAGACAATAAAATAATGACAAAGATTGTAACCCTTCTGAACTTTAGATCTACTTTAATATAAAACTGTTCGAAGGCATGGATTCATCCTGCCTTGTATCACCGGTTCAGGCTGGTGGTGGGGGTGTAATGGTGTGGGGGGAGATTCTCTCGGCACACTTTGGGCCCCTTATACCAAATTCAGCATCGCCACGGCCTACCCGAGTATTGTTGCTGACCAAGGTAAATAAATAAAAACTTCTGCCTTTAGAATCACTCAGTTCCTTCTTCTGCCCAGGACTACATGTCCCATGGTGCATTGCTCCTCGCATTTACACATTTCTCAGGCACTTACTGACATGTATGAACCGTGTGCTGAGCTGTATGTGTGCTGCACTGTTTTTTCTGATATGAAAACAAATACCGTATTTATCGGCGTATACCGCGCACTTTTTTCCCCTTAAAATAAGGGGAAAATCGTGGGTGCGCGATATACGCCGATACCTGCTTCCCGCGCTCAGTTTGAATGCCTGCGCCGACATATACCGAGTGCAGTACACGCGGCTACATTCGGCCAGGCTCGGCTTCGCTCGTGCTCACGCATAAACGTCACAGAGCGTGAGCACGAGCGAAGCCGAGCCTGGCCGAATGTAGCCGCGTGTACTGCACGACGGTATATGTCGGCGCAGGCATTCAAACTGAGCGCGGGAAGCAGCGATTCGACGGGTAACAGCGCGGGAGAAGCCGGGAGGACACCACCGAAGCCGCAGAAGGACGCCGGACCCGACGAGGAGGACACCACTGAAGCCGCAGACGGACGCCGGACCCGACGAGGCCGCCGATGGACGCCGCGCAAGACACCAAAACTTAGTACTAAAACATTTTTTTACAGGAATGCGGGTCCACTTTAGGGGTGCGCGCTATACGCCGGAGCGCGCAATACCACGATAAATGCGGTAATGCATTCTGTATGCAGGCTTACTAATCAATTACAAAAATAGTGGCCAACTATTTTTTTTTTTTTCATAATTGATTAGTTGTTTTAGCCCTACTCTACATTTGCGCTAAATCTGAGAGGAAGCCCTGCTGATTTCTATCATCCAATCATGTGCAAGCAAAATTGCTGTTTTTTTTATTTTCCTTGCATGTGATTGGGTATAAAGAGCCAAATGAAGCTTTACCTCATTTACGAAGCTCTGGAGCAGGGGGGGGTCTCAAACTGGCGGCCCCCCAGCTGTTGCAAAACTACAAGTCCCATCATGTCTCTATCTTTGGGAGTCAGGCTTGTAATGTCTCATGGGACTTGTAGTTTTACAACAGCTGGAGGGGCATTAGTTTGAGACCCCCTGGTCTAGAGAAACTGCACATGCAGAGTGCACAGCCTATTTGCCTTTAGTAAATAAACCCCATAGACTGTTTTTTTAGGACAAACAATGCTTGCTTTCTATGATCTTGTCTTGCAACAATTTTGCAATATTTTTTTTTCGCAATCCTTAGGCAATAAAAACGAAACTAAACAAAACGCACATTTTTTTTTTTTTTCCAGTGTCAGTTTAAAAAAAATAAAACGTGTTAATGCAGATAAGAAAAGTACGCATTTTATTTTGTATTGTTTCCTGTTTAAAAAAATTACACTAAAATTATGATTCTGGTACAAAGCATTGCAAAGTTATTTACAAAGAAAATAGCTTTTTTTTATTTTGTGCTTTTTTAACCACTTAATGCAGCTAAAGGACCTTGCCCCTTTTTGCGATTCGGCACTGCAACGTTTTAACTGACAATTACGCGGTCGTGCGACGTGGCTCCCAAACAAAATTGGCGTCCTTTTTTCCCCACAAATAGAGCTTTCTTTTGGTGGTATTTGATCACCTCTGCGTTTTTTATTTTTTGCGCTATAAACAAAAATAGAGCGACAATTTTGAAAAAAAATCAATATTTTTTACATTTTGCTATAATAAATATTCCCCAAAAATATATAAAAAACATATTTTTTCCCTCAGTTTAGGCCGATACCTATTCTTCTACATATTTTTGGTAAAAAAAAAAAAAAATCGCAATAAGCGTTTATCGGTTGGTTTGCGCAAATTTTTTTAGCGTTTTCAAAATAGGGGATAGTTTTATTGCATTTTTATAAAAAAAATTTTTTTACTACTAATGGCGGCGATCAGTGATTTTTTTTGTGACTGCGACATTATGGCGGACACATCGGACAATTTTGACACAAAGTTGCATTTTTGGGACCATTGTCATTTTCACAGCAAAAAATGCATTTAAATTGCATTGTTTATTGTGAAAATGACAGTTGCAGTTTGGGAGTTAACCACAAGGGGCGCTGAAGGGATTATGCCGACGTATATCGGCGTGAAGGGGTCGTTAAGTGGTTAAAGGTGAAACGTATAAATATATGTTAACCACTTAAGGACCGAGCCTCTTTCTGGGATTTGTTGTTTACAAGTTAAAAACATTTTTCTTGCTAGAAAATTACTTAGAACCCCCGAAAATTAAATAATTTTTTTATAACACCCTAGAGAATAAAATGGCAGCCGTTGCAATACTTTCTGTCACACCGTAGTTGCGCAGCGGTCTTACAAGCGCACTTTTTTTGGAAAAAATAATATATTTTTTAAGAAAAAAAAAAAGAAAAACAGTAAAGTTAGCCCAATTTTTTCATTTTTATTTTGTGAAAGATAATGTTACGCCGAATAAATTGATACCCGACATGTCACGCTTTAAAATTGCGCCCGTTCGTGGAATGGCGACAAATTTTACCCTTAAAAATCTCCATAGGCGACTTTAAAAAAAATTCTATAGGTTGCATGTTTTGAGTTCCAGAGGAGGTCTAGGGCTAAAATTATTGCTCTCGCTCCAACGATCGCGGCGATACCTCACATGTGTGGTTTGAACACCGTTTTTATATGCGGGCGCTGCTCACGTATGCGCTCGCTTCTGCACGCGAGCTCGGCCAGATGGGGCGCGTTTAATTGTCTTAATTTTTTTTTTTTATTATTTATTGTACCTTTTATTTTTCACATTTTTACACAGTTTAAAAAAAAAATTGTGTTACTTTTATTCCTTTTACAAGAATAGTAATTCCCTTGTAATAGAAAAAAGCATGACAGGTCCTCTTTAATGTGGGATCAAAAAGACCTCACATCTCATATTTACACTAAAATGCAATAATAAAAATAAAAATAAAAATGTAATGTCATTTGAAAAAAATTATAAAAAAAAAAATAATGGGCCAGATTCACATATCTTTGCGGCGGCGTAACATATGTCCTTTACGTTACTCCGCCGCAAGTTTTCATCGTAAGTGCTTGATTCACAAAGCACTTGCGTGTAAACTTGCGGCGGCGTAGCGTAAAGCCGTCCGGCGCAAGCCCGCCTAATTCAAATGGGGCGTGTACCATTTAAATTAGGCACGTTCCCGCGCCTAACGTACTGCGCATGCTCCGTTTTGAAATTTCCCGCTGTGCTTTGCGCGAAATGACGTCGCCCCAACGTAATGTTTTGAATGGCGACGTGCGTAACGTACTTTCGTATTCCCGGACGACTTACGCAAAAACAAAAAAAAATTTTAATTCAACGCGGGAACGACGGCCATACTTTAACATGGGATGTCTATTGTTACACCACCTCAATAGCAGCCGTAACTTTGCGACGCGAAAAGCCGATTAGCGACAACGTAAGAGAATGCGACGAACGCGCGTACCTTCGTGGATCGCCATAAACAGCTAATTAGCATACCCGACGCGGAAAACGACGCGATCTCCACCCAGCGGCGGCCGAAGTATTGCATCCTAAGATCCGAAGGCGTACGAAGCCATACGCCTGTCGGATCTTAGCCAAATGCCGTCGTATATTGTTTGTGAATTACAAATAAAGATACGACGCGGCAAATTTGAAAGTACGCCGGAGTATCAGCAGATACTCCGGCGTACTTTTTCTGTGAATCTGGCCCAATGTTCCTTTAAGAGCTATGGGCGGAAGTGAAGTTTTGACGTCGCTTCCGCCCTGCAATGATATGGAGAAAGGTGGGGGCTATCTTCACCTCACTCAGCTCCATACCACAGACCGAGAGAGCACCCGATCGCCTCTGTCGCTACCGACGGCTCCGGTAACCAGTGGAGGGCACCGGAGAGCAGCCCCGCCGCCGATAAAAGTGATCATGCAGCGAATCCGCCGCAGAGACCACATTTATCTTGTAGCGGACCGCCCGCTGAAGAAGAGGATATCGGGGTTTTGATAGCTAGCGGTTACCATAAAAACGGTATTCCTCTTCAAAGTAGCGACATAAAACGACGGCGGGCGGGCGGTCCAGAAGTGGGTAAAGGTATCAAAATATTAAAGAACAAAACAAATGAAAACAAAAAAAGTGTAAATATTAACCACTTAAGACCCGGACCAAAATGCAGGTAAAGGACCTTGCCCCTTTTCGCGATTCGGCACTGCGTCGCTTTAACTGACAAAAGCGGGGTCGTGCGACGTGGCTCCCAAACAAAATTGGCGTCCTTTTTTTCCCCCACAAATAGAGCTTTCTTTTGGTGGTATTTGATCACCTCTGCGGTTTTTAACAAAAATAGAGCGAAATTTTGGAAAAAATGCAATATTTTTTACTTGTTGCTATAATAAATATCCCCCAAAAATATATACAAAAAGTTTGTTTTTTTCCTCAGTTTAGGCCGATACGTATTCTTCTACATATTTTTCGTAAAAAAAAAATCACAATAAGCGTTTATCGATTGGTTTGCGCAAAATTTATATCGTTTACAAAATAGGGGATAGTTTTATTGCATTTTTATTAATATTTTTTTTTTTTACTACTAATGGCGGCGATCAGCGGTTTTTTTCGTGACTGCGACATTATGGCGGACACTTCGGACAATTTTGACACATTTTTGGGACCATTGTCATTTTCACAGCAAAAAATGCATTTAAAATGCACCAATTACTGTGAAAATGACAATTGCAGTTTGGGAGTTAACCACTAGGGGGTGCTGAAGGGGTTAAGTGTGACCTCATCTGTGTTTCTAACTGTAGGGGGGTGTGGCTGTAGGTGTGACGTCATCGATTTTGATTCCCTATGTCAGGGAACACACAATCGATGACGGCGCCACAGTGAAGAACGGGGAAGGTGTGTTTACACTCACCTCTCCTCGTTCTTCAGCTCCGGGGACCCATCGCGGGACTCCATCGGCGATCGGGTCCGCGAGTCCCGCGGTCACGGAGCTTCGGACCGAGTCGCGGGTCGCATTATACAATCACGTACAGGTACGTGATTGTGCCCAGCCGTACCATTCTGCCGACATATATCGGCGTTAGGCGGTCCTTAAGTGGTTAATAGTTAAAAAATTGGACAGAACAAAAATAAAAATAAAAACAGCAGGAAAATAATAACTAAAGAGAGAAGGAGAATAACGAGTTAAAAGGGGTTGTAAAGGTAAAAAAAAAAAAATCCTAAATATCTTCCTTTCCCTTAGTGCAGTCCTCCTTCACTTACCTCATCCTTCCATTTTGCTTTGTAATGTCCTTATTTCTTCTGAGAAATCCTCACTTCCTGTTCTTCTGTCTGTAACTCCACACAGTAATGCGAGGCTCCCTGGTGTGGGGTGTCGTGCTCGCCCCCTCCCTTGGACTACTGGAGAGTCAGAACGCCCACTAACACACAGCTCCTTTCTCTATCTGAAACGTAGAGAGCGTCCTGACTCTCCCGTAGTCCAAGGGAGGGGGCGAGCACGACACTCCACACCAGGGAGAACGCCTTGCATTACTGTGTGGAGTTACAGACAGAAGAACAGGAAGTGAGGATTTCTCAGAAGGAATAAGGACATATATGGCCAGATTCACGTAGTGATACGACGGCGTATCAGTAGATACGCCGTCGTAACTCCGAATCTGCGCCGTCGTATATTTAAGTGTATTCTCAAATTGAGATACGCTTAAATGTAGCCAAGATACGACCGCCGGCGCCGTCGTATCTTAGCTTTCTATTTACGCTGGCCGCTAGGGGCGTGTACGCTGATTTACGCCTAGAATGCATAAATCAGTGAGATACGCCTATTCACGAACGTATGCTTGCCCGTCGCAGTAAAGATACGCCGTTTACGTAAGGCGTTTTCAGGCGTAAAGATAAACCACCAAAAAGATGGCGCAGCCAATGTTAAGTATGGATGTCGGAACCGCATCGAATTTCACGTCGTTTGCGTAAGTCGATTCAGAATAGGGCTGTGCGTAGGTTACGTTCACGTCGAAACCAATGAGTCTTTGTGGCGTAATTTGGAGCATGCGCACTGGGATACGTCCACAGACGGCACATACGCCGTTCGTTCAAAACGTCATTTACGTGGGGTCATGCTTTATTTACATAAAACACGCCCACCTCTTCACAATTTGAATTAGGCGCGCTTACGCCGGCACATTTACGCTACGCCGGCACATTTGCTTTGTGAATACTGCACTTGCCTCTCTAACTTGCGGCGGTGTAATGTAAATGACATACGTTACGCCCGCACAAAGTTACGCCGGCGTACGTGAATCTGGCTATTAGTGTTTGAAAAATTGCTGCGCAAAAGTTGCAATGACCGCCATTGTATTCTCTAGGGTCTCTGCTAAAAAAAAAAAACGTACATAATGTTTGGGGGGTTCTATGTAATTTTCTAGCAAAAAAAAATATGATTTTTACATGTAGGAGAGAAATGTCAGAATTTGCCTGGTTGGCAAGTGGTTAATCGGCGCCACTGGCAGCCGAGTAAACCAGAAGTGACGTTGTGACGTCGCTTACGTGTTTTTTTACATAGGAGACTCGATCTAAGCCATTTCCTGCTTCCTTGCAGTCTCGGCGCTCCGAATCGTGGCTCAGATCTCCAGGTGGGGCGGGAAGAGCGGCGGGTGGCGAGGCGAGGGGAGGGGGGGCATCCCCTCCCGCTCCTTTAGGATAACAGCTGAGCGGCTGAAAACAGAGGACCTGCATGACAGCCAGGTAAACTAGCATTTTCTGAAAGGAGCCAGCAAGGGCAACATCTGTATTTCTCCTTTAACCGCTTGCCGACTGCCGCATGTACATATACATCCACAGAATGGCACGTACAGACATATGGGCGTACATGTACGTCCCCGCCTTTCCGCGGTTCGGGGGTCCGATCGGGACCCCCCCCCCCCCCCGCTACATGCGGCGGTCGGATTTCCGCGGGGAGCGATCCGGGACGAGGGCGCGGCTATTCGTTTCTAGCCGCCCCCTCGCGATCGCTCCCCGGAGCTGAAGAACGGGGAGAGCCGTATGTAAACATGGCTTCCCCGTGCTTCACTGTGGCGCTGCATCGATCGAGTGATCCCTTTTATAGGGAGACACGATCGATGACGTCACACCTACAGCCACACCCCCCTACAGTTGTAAACACACACTAGGTGAACCCTAACTCCTACAGCGCCCCCTGTGGTTAACTCCCAAACTGCAACTGCCATTTTCACAATAAACAATGCAATTTAAATGCATTTTTTGCTGTGAAAATGACAATGGTCCCAAAAATGTGTAAAAATTGTCCAAAGTGTCCGCCATAATGTCGCAGTCACGAAAAAAATCGCTGATCGCCGCCATTAGTAGTAAAAAAAAAATAATAATAAAACTATCCCCTATTTTGTAAACGCTATAAATTTGGCGCAAACCAATCGATAAATGCTTATTGCGATTTTTTTACCAAAAATAGGTAGAAGAATACGTATCGGCCTAAACTGAGGAAAAAAAATGTTTATATATGTTTTTGGGGGGATATTTATTATAGCAAAAAGTAAAAAATATTGAATTTTTTTCAAAATTGTCGCTCTATTTTTGTTTATAGCGCAAAAAATAAAACCCGCAGAGGTGATCAAATACCACCAAAAGAAAGCTCTATTTGTAGGAAAAAAAGGACGTCAATTTTGTTTGGGAGCCACGTCGCACGACCGCAATTGTATGTTAAAGCGACGCAGTGCCGAATTGTAAAAACGCCTTTGGGCATTTAGCAGCATATTGGTCCGGGGCTTAAGTGGTTAAGAACAGAAGCTCTCCCTCCATCCCCCGCAGATAAACCATGGAGCGTACCTGAAGGTTCAGATCCTTCCTCTGCATGATCTCATTCCTGCGGCTTCGGTTGCCTTCAGACGTCTGGAAGTCCATGGCATCCTCCGACTCCTCAAGGTGAAGCTTTATGGGGGGAAGAAAGAGAAAAAGTTTTCTTAGAGATTCACACCCTGAACTCTCCGCTCCTCCATTATGGATCAGAAAGCTAATGAATAATGAACCACCTACCTGGAACTAAAGCATCTGTCTGCACTGCGCACCGAATGACCGCGGCACGCCGCTCTGGATACGTTTACGCAGCATAAGCAGAAAAGTTCATCGAATGTTTAAATAACGAATTAGCAGGAACTTCAGAACTTCAGAAAATATCAAGGTCAGGAAGGAGCACCTTCCCGGAGATGGAGAGGAACGGCACCAAGAATACCACCGCCATTTAAAGGGAAAACGCTCGTGTTTTGGGTTCATGTTACTCCAGTCCCAGGGACCAAAATAAAAAACAGAAGATCTATACCAGCTTCATTCTAACGCAGTGCGGGGTGTCAGCCGGTCCCACTGGGATTTAATAATAAAACTACTAACCTGTCATCTACATAGCAGGGAAGGAATAATTCTCGGAGGTAAATGATGCAAAACGTGACAAGGTAAACCCATCACTGGGCATTACAATCAGCCCTATCATTCCTCCCCTCCTGCACATTCCTTCCCTCCCCCCTCCCTTCCTGCACATTCCTTCCCTCCCCCCCTCCCTTCCTGCACATTCCTCCCCTCCTGCACATTCCTTCCCTCCCCCCTCTCTTCCTGCACATTCCTTCCCTCCCCCCTCCCTCCCTTCCTGCACATTCCTCCCCTCCTGCACATTCTTTCCCTCCCCCCTCCCTTCCTGCACATTCCTCCCCCCCTGCACATTCCTTCCCTCCCCCCTCCCTTCCTGCACATTCCTCCCCTCCTGCACATTCCTTCCCTCCCCCTCCCTTCCTGCACATTCCTCCCCCCTGCACATTCCTTCCCTCCCCCTCCCTTCCTGCACATTCCTCCCCCCTGCACATTCCTTCCCTCCCCCCTCCCTCCCTTCCTGCACATTCCTCCCTTCCTGCACATTCTTTCCCTCCCCCCTCCCTTCACATTCCTCCCCCCCTGCACAATCCTTCACTCCCCCTCTCTTCCTGCACATTCCTCCCCCCCTGCACAATCCTTCACTCCCCCTCTCTTCCTGCACATTCCTTCCCTCCCCCTCCCTTCATGCACATTCCTCCCCCTGCACATTCCTCCCCCCCCTCCCTTCCTGCACATTCCTCCCCTCCTGCACATTTCATCATTCTTTTCCTGCCGCACATTCCATTATTCCTCCTGCTAATCTCCCACACATTCCTTCCCTCCCCCCTCCCTTCCCGCACATTCCGTCCCCTCCTCCCCCTCCCACACATTTCGTCACTCCCCCCCTCCCGCACATTCCATCCCTCCCCCCTCCCTTCCCGCAAATTCTGTCCCCTTCTCCCCCTCCCACATTTCCAGCACATTCCATTCCTTCCTTCCCCTTTCACACATTCCACCCCTTCTTCCCACTCCCCTTTCACACATTCCGCCCTTTTCCTCCCACTCCCCTCCAGCACATTCCCCCCCTCCACACATTCCACCCCTTCCCCTCCAGCACATTCCTCCCACACTCCTACTGCACATTCTGCCACTTCCTCCAACACATCCCTTCTCCTCCCCTTCCGCACATTCCATCCCTTCCTCCCACTCCGCTCCAGCACATTCCATTCCTCCCTTCCACCCCTTCCTCCCACTCCCCTTTCAAACATTCCACCTCTTCCTCCCACACATTCCACCCCTTCCTCCGACCCCCCTTCCACACATTCCACCCCTTCCTCCCATTTCCTTCCAGCACATTCAATTCCTTCCCCTCCCCTTTCACACATTCCGCCCCTACTTCCAAATCCCCTTTTACACATTTCGCTACTTCCTCCCACTCCCCTCCCACACATCCCTTCCCCTCCCCTTCTGCACATTCCATCCCTTCCTCCCACTCCGCTCCAGCACATTCCATTCCTCTCTTCCACCCCTTCCTCCCACTCCCCTTTCAAACATTCCACCTCTTCCTCCCACACCCCTTCCTACACATTCCACCCCTGCCTCCCAGCACATTCCATTCCTTCTTCCCCCCCCTTTCACACATTCCGCCCCTTCCTCCCACTCCCCTTTCACACATTCCGCTCCTTCCTCCCACTCCCCTTCAGCACATTCCCCCTTCCTCCCACTCCCCTTCAGTACATTCCCCCTTCCTCCCACTCCCCTTCAGTACATTCCCCCTTCCTCCCACTCCCCTCTTCCCCTCCCCTTCTGCACATTCCATCCCTTCCTCCCACTCCGCTCCAGCACATTCCATTCCCCCCTTCTACCCCTTCCTCCCACTCCCCTTTCAAACATTCCACCTCTTCCTCCCACACATTCCACCCCTTCCTCCCATTTCCTTCCAGTACATTCCATTCCTTCCTTCCCCTCCCCTTTCACACATTCCACCCCTCCCTCCCACTCTCCTCCTGCACATTCTGCCCCTTCCTCCCACTCCCTTCCCACATATCCCTTCCCCTCCCCTTACGCACATTCCATCATATTCCATTCCTTCCTTCCCCTCCCCTTTCACACATTCCGCCCCTTCTTTCCACTCCTCTTTCACACATTCCGCCCCTTCCTCCCACTCCCCTGCAGCACATTCCCCCCCTCCACACATTCCACCCCTTCCTCCCACTCCCCTCCAGCACATTCCTCCCACTCTCCTACTGCAGCAGCAGCTACACATACTGCAGCTGCTGGCTTTTAATAAATGCACACCTACCTGTTCTGGAGTCCAGCAATGTCGGCAGTAGGGTTCCCGGCGTGAAGCCGAAAGGCTACACTGCCGCTGCCATTGCAGGAAAGGGAACCCGGCAGTGTAGCCTTTCGGTTTCACGCCGGGAACCCTACTGGGCATGCCTGAGGAACGCTCCTCTTTCCTATTAGCCCGGCGGCCAGGGGAGGAGGAGGAGGAGGGAGCCCCGCGGTGACGTCACGGCCACGGCCAAACTCCTGGAAGTGGGAAAGGATATCTTTGACAGGTATCCTGTCCCCCCTCCCCCCAAAAAGGTGCCAATTGTGGCACCGGAGGGGGGGGGAGGAATCCAATGGAGCGGAAGTTCCACTTTAGGGTGGAGCTCCACTTTAATAAGAAGTGGAAAATTAGGTGCTCTTTTGATACCAAGCCAAGGTCAGGTAGACCAAGAAAGATTGCAGCCACAACTGTTTAGGCCGATACGTATTCTTATACATATTTTTGGTTAAGAAAAAAAAAATCACAATAAGCGTATCTGTAAACGGCGTATCTGTACTGCGACGGGCAAGCGTACATTCGTGAATAGGCGTATCTTGCTGATTTATTGATTGGTTTGCGCAAAAGTTATAGCGTCTACAAAATAGGGGATAGAATTATGGCATCTTTATTCATTTTTTTTTTACTAGTAATGGCGGCGATCAGCGATTTTTATCGCGACTGCGACATTGCGGCAGACACATCGGACACTTTTGACGCTATTTTGGGACCATTGTCATTTATACAGTGATCAGTGCTATAAAAATGCACTGATTACTGTGTAAATGACACTGGTAGGGAAGGGGTTAACCACTAGGGTGGCAAGGAATGACTTAAGTGTGTCCTAGGGAGTGATTCTAACTGTGGGGGGGGCTGGGCTACGAACGACACGACACTGATCACTGCTCCCGATGACAGGGAGCAGAAGATCACTGTCCTGTCACTAGGCAGAACAGGGAAATGCCTTTTTTACATTGGCATCTCCCCGTTCTGCTGCTCCGTGATACGATCGCAGGACACCGGCGGACATCAAGTCCGTAGGTCCCGCGGGCAGGATCACGCAACCCGCGGCAGGGAGCGCACGCGAGATTCAAAGCAACGAATATATAAAGTGGAAGCTCAGATTGTGAGTAATGCAGTTAACGAGCGTTTCGCAATACTAGCGCTGTATTTTTTTTTATAAATCGTAACTCGGTTTGCGAGAGTTGTCTTGCAAAACTAGCATGATTCAGGCCAAAGTGGTTGCAGTACCGCGTTTGGCCTGAGGTGGGGGGATGCCAGAGCCGAGCAGAGCTGATCATCGCCGATCGGCGCCGTCCGAAAATGCACGTAAAGGCCCGAGGACAGCTCGGCTGGCCTTGGCAAATCTTGGGAACAAATAGCCAGATTCACAAAGAGTTACGCCGGCGTATCAGTAGATACTCCGACATAACTCGGAATCCGCGCCGTCCTAAGTTTAAGTGTATTCTCAAACTGAGATACACTTAAACCTAGCTAAGATACGACGGCCTGCGCCGTCGTATCTTAGGGGGCAATTTTTTCGCTGGCCGCTAGGTGTCGCTTTCGTTGAGTTCGGCGTAGAATATGTAAATGACTAGATACGCCGATTCACGAACGTACGCTTGCCCGTCGCAGTAAAGATACGCCGTTTAGGTAAGGCGTTTTCCGGTGTAAAGTTAGTCGAACAAATAGCTGGCCTAGTCAATGCTAAGTATGGACGTCTGTCTCGCGTCGAAATTTGAAATTTTTACGTCGTTTGCGTAAGTCGTCCGTGAATGGGGCTGGACGTCATTTACGTTCACGTCGAAACCAATACGTCCTTACGGCGTACTTTGGAGCAATGCACACTGGGATATGTCCACGGACGGCGCATGCGCCGTTCGTAAAAAACGTAAATCACGTCGGCTCAGCACTTATTTACATAAAACACACCCCCTCATCCGCATTTGAATTAGGCGCGCTTACGCCGGCCCCATTTACGCTACGCCGCCGTAACTTAGGAGGCAAGTGCTTTGTGAATACAGCACTTGCCTCTCTGACTTACGGCGGCGTAGCGTAAATACGATACGCTACGCCACCGCAAAGATACACACATGTACCCGAATCTAGCTAAAAGTATTTCCGAGGTTTGCCAAAGGTCGGCCGAGGTGTCCTCGGGCCTTTTCGGCTGTTTACGAGTTTCTCCTGCTCCCCCCCCCCCATCTCTGGCCACATGCGGTATTGCATGCCATTGAAGTCAATGCAGAACATATTACTTTTTTTTTCAATTGACTTCAATGGGGAAATTCGCTTTGATATGCGAGTGCTTTGGATTACGAACATTCTCCTGCGACGGATTATACTTGTAATCCGAGGTTCCACTGTACGTTGCTTTGTGCAGCCGTGCCATTCTGCCGACGTATAGGTTTGCGACATGGTCGGCAAGCGGTTTTAAATAAAAGACCATTTTTTTGCCACGATCGGTCATATTTTCAATATCAATGCAAAAGTCACTGGGGTAGATTCAGGAAAGAATTACGCCGGCGTATCCATAGATACGCCGCGTAATTCCAAAGCTGCGCCGGCGTATCTGCTTTCTGTATTCAGAAAGCTAGATACGCCGACATTAGCCTAAGATACGACTGGCATAAGTCTCTTACGCCGTCGTATCTTAGGGTGCATTCTTACGCTGGCCGCTAGGGGCGCTTCCGTTGTTGTCGGCGTAGATTATGCAAATTAACTAGATACGCCGATTCACAAACGTACGTACGCCCGGCGCAATTTATTTACGCCGTTTACGTTAGGCTTTTTCGGCGTAAGGTTGTTCCTGCTATTAGGAGGCGCACGCAATGTTAAGTATGGACGTCGTTCCCGCGTCGAAATTTGAATTTTTACGTCGTTTGCAAATAGGGCTCGACGTAATTTACGTTCACGTCGAAACCAATACGTCGTTGCGCCGTACTTGGAAGCAATGCACACTGGGATAAGTACACGGACGTCAATCACGTCGGGTCATCCATTATTTACATAAAACACGCCCCCCCCCCTTTGACATTTGAATTACGCGGGCTTACGCTGGCCCCATTTACGCTACGCCGCCACAACTTATGGAGCAAGTGCTTTGTGAATACAGCACTTGCTCCTGTAAGTTACGGCGGCGTAGCGTAAATATGATACGCTGCGCTGCCGTATCATTGCGCGCCCCTACCTGAATCTACCCCACTATTTCTGCCAGGGGTATGCAAACTTTTGAGCAGGACTGTAAAATGAAGGACTGACTATGAAGAATTAATCCAGCCCGGAGGAACATTCTAATCACCCGAGTCACACCTCGCCTGCCTTTGTTTTTGTCCACATTCAGTACACAGAACATTCACAAATTACAATATATTATCTCCCGTCACCTGCACAGCGAGCACGCCCCAGCGACCGCCGTCACCAGGTTACAGGTGCCTGGCGACCGCTCACTCCTAACTTTAAAAGGGACGCCGTCTTATTCTCCTTGTATCAAGGATCATGTAAACAGAGATCGAGTCTGAGAACCGCGGCCAGCATGTTCCTAGTGAAGGTGACAATATTAACCCCTTCATGACCACCACGGTAAAATCTCCCATTTTGTAGAAAGATCCACCTAATAAACTTTTAGCTGGATTCACGTAGACCTGCCTAACGTTAGGCGGGCGTAGCGTATCTCATATACGCTACGCCGCCGTAAGTTAGAGAGGCAAGTGCTGTATTCACAAAGCACTTGCGTCCTAAGTTACGGCGGCGTAGCGTAAATGTGCCGGCGTAAGCGCGCCTAATTCAAATTGTGAAGAGGTGGGCGTGTTTTATGCTAATGAATCGTGACCCGACGTGATTGACGTTTTTAACGAACGGCGCATGCGCCGTCCGTGGACATATCCCAGTGCGCATGCTCCACATTACGCCGCAAAGACTTATTGGTTTCGACGTGTACGTAAATTACGCCCAGCCCCATTCACGGACGACTTACGCAAACAACGTAAAATTTTAAAAGTCAACGCGGTTCCGACGTCCATACTTAACATTGGCTGCGCCATCTTTTTGGTGGAATATCTTTAGGCCTGAAAACGCCTTACGTAAACAGTGTATCTGTACTGCAACGGGCAAGCGTACGTTCGTGAATAGGCGTATCTTGCTGATTTACGCATTCTAGGCGTAAATCAGCGTATACGCCCCTAGCGCCTGGCCTAAATAGACAGCTAAGATACGACGGCGCCGGCGGTCGTATCTTAGCTAGATTTAAGTGTATCTCAATTTGAGAATACACTTAAATTTACGACGGCGCAGATTCAGAGTTACAACGGCGTATCTACCGATATGCCGGCGTAACTCTCTCTGAATCTGGCTAATTGTATCCTTTTTTTTTTTTTTATGTGTATTTACACGACAAAGGACACCGGATATGGAAATTCTCCACCTTTTTGGTGGAATATTTTTGAACAGAACGTCAACGTGTGTCCAAAACGTAAAATATCACCGAAATCCCCCTTCCTATGCTGTCCGGGGTTTTATCACACCATCTCTCATGTAGGTCTTCGGGGGCAATTAACCGTTTGCCAACCCGGGCTTTTACTGGCACTTTTTGTTTACAAGTTTAAATCAGTATTTATTTGCTAGAAAATCACTTACAACCCCCGAAAACATCACATTTTTTTTTAGCAGAGACCCTAGGGAATAAAACGGCGATTGTTGCAATTTTATATGTCACATGGTACTTGCGCAGTTGTTTTGCAAACGCAATTTTTGGAGAAAATATACACTTTAACCACTTAAGAGCCGGACCTTTAGGCGGGTAAAGGACCTGGCCAGTTTTTGCGATACGGCACTGCGTCGTTTTAACTGACAATTGCGCGGTCGCGCGACGCGGCTCCCAAACAAAATTGGCGTCCTTTTTTCCCCACAAATAGAGCTTTCTTTTGGTGGCATTTGATCACCTCTGCTTTTTTTTTTTTTTTTGCGCTATAAACAAAAATAAAGCGACAATTTTGAAAAAAATTCAATATTTTTTACTTGTTGCTATAATAAATATCCCCCAAAAATATATAAACATTTTTTTTCCCCTCAGTTTAGACCGATACGTATTCTTCTACCTATTTTTGGTAAAAAAAAAAAATCGCAATAAGCAATTATCGATTGGTTTTTCGCAAAATTTATAGCGTTTACAAAAAAGGGGATAGTTTTATTGCATTTTTATTAATTTTTTTTTTTTTACTACTAATGGCGGCGATCAGCGATTTTTTTCGTGACTGCGACATTATGGCGGACACATCGGACAATTTTGACACATTCTTGGGACCATTGTCATTTTCACAGCAAAAAATGCATTGTTTACTATGAAAATGACAATTGCAGTTTGGGAATTAACCACAAGGGGGCACTGAAGGGGTTATGTATGACCTCATCTGTGTTTATAACTGTAGGGGGGCGGGGCTGGACGTATGACACCATTGATCATGTTTCCCTATATCAGGGAACACACGATCAATGACAGCACCACAGTGAAGAACGGGGAAGGTGTGTTTACACACAGCTCTCCCTGTTCTTCAGCTCCGGGGACCAGCGGCGATCGGGTCCCACGGCCGCGGTCACGGAGCTTCGGACTGGGTTGTGGGCGTGCGCCCGCGACCCATGGCTGGGCACTTAAAGAGGACGTACCTGTACGTGCTTGTGCCCAGCCGTGACATTCTGCCGCCGTATATGTGCAGGAGGCGGTCCTTAAGCTGTTAATAACCAGACCAATTTTCAGCTTTTAGGTGCTCTCACAATTTGAATGACAATTACTCAGTCATACAACACTGTACCCAAATGAAATTTGTGTCCTTTTTTCCCACAAATGGAGCTTTCTTTTGGTGGTATTTAACCACCGTTGGGTTTTTTATTTTTTGCGCTATAAAAGAAAAAAAGACTGAAAATTCGAAAAAAATAAAAAAAAGAATTTTCTAAGTTCTGTTATCAAATTTAGCAAATTTCTAATTTTTCTTCATAAATTTTGGCCAAAATTTATACTGCTACATATCTTTGGTAAAAATAAGTACAAATTGGTGTATATTATTTGGTCTTTGTCATATTAGCAGGTTATTTCTCACACACAGCATATGCATACCTCAAATTACACCCCAAAACACATTCTGCTATTCCTCCCGAGTATAGCGATACCACATGTGTGAGACGTTTACACAGCGTGGCCACATACAGAGGCCCAACATGCAAGGAGCACCTTCACATGTGTGAGACTTTTACACGGCGTGGCCACATACAGAGGCCAAACATGCAAGGAGCACCTTCACATGTGTGAGACTGTTACACAGCGTGGCCACATACAGAGGCCCAACATGCAGGGAGCACCTTCACATGTGTGAGACTTTTACACGGCGTGGCCACATACAGAGGCCCAACATGCAGGGAGCACCTTCAGGCATTCTGGAACACCCAGGCCAATTCTGACATTTCTCTCCTACATGTAAAAATCATCACTATTTGCTAGAAAATTACATAGAACCCCAAAACATTATATAGACCTTAGAGAATACAATGGCGGCCGTTGCTTTTTATCGCGCACGGTATTTGCGCAAGCAATTTTTCGAACGTGTTTTTTTTGGAAATAAAACTTTGTTTTGTGCTTTTAGAAAAAAAACATTAAAGTTTGCACAATGTTTTTGCATAATGTGAAAGATGAAGTTACGCCGAGTAAATAGATACCTAACATGTCACCCTTCAAAATTCCACAAGCTCGTGGAATGGCGCCAAACTTTGCTACTTATAAATCCCCATAGGCCACGCTTTAAATATTTTAACTGGTTACATGTTTATAGTTACAGAGGAGGTCTGGGGCGAAAACTATTGCTCTCGCTCTAATGTTCGCAGAGATACCTCACATGTGTGGTTTGAATACCGTTTTCATATGTGGGCGGGACTTACGTGTGTGTTCGCTTCTGTATGCAAGAACACGGGAACAGAGGCGCTTTAAAAAAAAAAAAATTATTGTTTGTTTTACTTTATTTATTTTAGTTTGACATGTTTTTCCCCAAAAATAAATGTTTTGATCACTTTTTTTCCTATTACAAGGAACGTAAACATCCCTTGTAATAGGAATAAGCATGACAGGTCCTCTTTATGGAGAAATCTGGGGTTAATAAGACCCCACATCTCACCTCTAGGCTGGGAAGCATGAAAAAAAAAAACTATCCTGGCTTTGATCGAAGTGGTGACTCGGTAGAAGCACCGGAGGGCGACGGGGAGGGGGGGACGTCCCCTTTCCCCTCCCCTAAGAATGATCAAGAGGTGGAACAGCCACCATGATCATTCTTATGGTGTAGAGAATCGCCAGCTGATATCCAAATGATGCCTGTAGCTGCACTCATTTAAATATCCCTGCATAAATTCAAGGATCTCATTTGACGGCCGGCGGGTGGGAAGTGGTTAAAAACGCATTATTTTTCCAGAATATTTTCTGGGTATTGGCAGGGTATTACAGAGTATTTTCCGGGTATTTCAGGAGTATTGGAAAAGTATTGCAGAGTATTGGCAGGGTATTGCAGAGTATTGGCAGGGTATTGCAGAGTATTTGGAAGGGTATTGCAGAGTATTTTCCGGGTATTGCAGAGTATTGGCAGGGTATTGGCAGGGTATTGCAGAGTATTTTCCGGGTATTTCAGAGTATTGGCAGGGTATTGCAGAGTATTGGCAGGGTATTTTCCGGGTATTGCAGAGTATTTTCCGGGTATTGCAGAGTATTTTCCGAGTATTGCAGAGTATTTTACGGGTATTGCAGAGTATTTTCCGGGTATTGGCATGGTATTGCAGAGTATTGGCAGGGTATTGCAGAGTATTGGCAGGGTATTGCAGAGTATTTTCTGGGTATTGCAGAGTATTTTACAGGTATTGCAGAGTATTTTCCGGGTATTGCAGAATATTGGCAGGGTATTGCAGAGTATTGGCAGGGTACTGCAGAGTATTGGCAGGGTATTTTCCGGGTATTGCAGAGTATTGGCAGGGTATTTTCCGGGTATTGCAGAGTATTTTCCGGGTATTGCAGAGTATTGGCAGGTTATTGCAGAGTATTGGCAGGGTATTTTTCAGGTATTGCAGAGTATTGGCAGGGTATTGCAGAGTATTGGCAGGGTATTTTCCGGGTATTGCAGAGAATTGGCAGGGTATTTTCCAGGTATTGCAGAGTATTGGCAGGGTATTTTCCGGGTATTGCAGAGTATTGGCAGGGTATTGCAGAGTATTGGCAGGGTATTTTCCAGGTATTCCAGAGTATTGGCAGGGTATTTTCCAGGTATTGCAGAGTATTGGCAGGGTATTTTCCAGGTATTGCAGAGTATTGGCAGGGTATTGCAGAGTATTTTCCGGGTATTGCAGAGTATTGGCAGGGTATTGCAGAGTATTGGCAGGGTATTGCAGAGTATTGGCAGGGTATTTTCCAGGTATTCCAGAGTATTGACAGGGTATTTTCCAGGTATTGCAGAGTATTGGCAGGGTATTGCAGAGTATTGGCAGGGTATTTTCCAGGTATTGCAGAGTATTGGCAGGGTATTTTCCAGGTATTGCAGAGTATTGGCAGGGTATTGCAGAGTATTTTCCGGGTATTGCAGAGTATTGGCAGGGTATTGCAGAGTATTGGCAGGGTATTTTCCAGGTATTGCAGAGTATTGGCAGGGTATTTTCCAGGTATTGCAGAGTATTGGCAGGGTATTGCAGAGTATTTTCCGGGTATTGCAGAGTATTGGCAGGGTATTGCAGAGTATTGGCAGGGTATTGCAGAGTATTGGCAGGGTATTTTCCAGGTATTGCAGAGTATTGGCAGGGTATTTTCCAGGTATTGCAGAGTATTGGCAGGGTATTGCAGAGTATTTTCCGGGTATTGCAGAGTATTGGCAGGGAATTGCAGAGTATTGGCAGGGAATTGCAGAGTATTTTTTTTTTTAATCCAAAAATATGTAGAAGAATACCTTCTACATATTTTTGGTAAAAAAAAAAAAAAGACATGTTTGGCATCTAACATCTTTCATATTATACAAAAAAAAATGGTGCATATATTGGTTTTTTAAAAGATTCATTACGATGTACGAAAACCCCCAAAAATTGCAATTGAAAAAATGCTGCAGAAATACTGTGCAACATAAAAAAATGCAACAAATGCAACTTTGTTCCCTAGGGTTATATATTATATATATATACACAGTATATATACATATATATATACATATATACACAGATGTGTTTTATGCTTCCTTGCTACCTTAAAGACAAAGCAAAACAGAGTTTTGTAGCAATAATCATATACAAGGATCTCTGGAACAGACACCTAAGTAAGCAATGACTGGTATGTGATGTTGACATTCAGAGATACAATGGGAATTGTGAAAGGTCTGCTGCGCCTCTGGTATGTACAATGACACTCCGATATTTGCAGACTTTCCAGAACATGAAATTAAACTCCTTCATGTAGAGAGCTGATCACCAGATCTGAAAAAAGATAAAGCCGTATCCTTCAAATTCTTCCTATATTCGGGACATGTGGAGTGGAAGCCGCCCTCATGGAATGAAGGATGAAGAAGGAGTGAGAGGCCCCGGGACAGAATCTTAGGTATTGTCCCAGTCAGGGGTCTAGCTCCGAGACCAGTAGCTGTAGCAGTAGCGTGGCTCCACCGACCAGCAGGATAGATATACAAAAGTAGGTCAACCTGGTGGATCACGTGGGCTCACCCGAGGTACGGGGTCTAAGCGATAACCGGTATTCACCGGAGCTCCTGATGGTGGAGATGTAGTACCAGGTCGCGGCCCTCAGATTTCTCCACTAGGACCTGAGCAACCCGGGGTCCAGTAGCAGATAGAGAAGGTTTGGATCAAAGAGAAGTGTTGTCAGTAAACAAGTTAAAGGTCGGTAGCAAGTGGTTGCAGGTTGGGATCAAGCGGAAGCATAGTTAAGGAACAATCCAAAAAGGTCGGTAACAAGTGGTTGCAGGTTGGGATCAAGTGGAACTGTAATTCAGGAACAAGCTAAAAGGTCGGAAACAAGTGGTTGCAGGTTGGAATCAAGCAGAAGCGTAGTCAAAAATAGAAGAAGGAGAATTATGGACAGCCGCACTCCAATAGGATGTAAAAATAAAAAGTTGTGCCTTTTATTCTAGTAAAAAAACACTACAAAAGCAAAAAAACAGCAAACAGTGGGGTGACGCGTTTCACATTGATGGCCAATGCGTAGTCAAGGAACAAGTCAAAAGGTCGGTAACAAGTGGTTGCATGTTGGGATCAAGTGGAAGAAGGAAGCATAGTCAATGAACAAGTCAAAGGTCGATAACAAGTGGTTGTAGGTTGGGATCAAGCGGAAGCGTAGTCAAGGAACAAGTCACAGGTTGGTAACAAGTGGTTGTAGGTTGGGATCAAGTGGAAGCGTAGTCAAGGAACAAGTCAAAGGTCGGTAACAAGTGGTTGCATGTTGGGATCAAGTGGAAGAAGGAAGCGTAGTCAATGAACAAGTCAAAGGTCGATAACAAGTGGTTGTAGGTTGGAATCGAGCAGAAGCGTAGTCAAGGAACAAGTCAAAGGTCGATAACAAGTGGTTGTAGGTTGGGATGGAGCGGAAGCGTAGTCAAGGAACAAGTCACAGGTTGGTAACAAGTGGTTGCAAGTTGGAATCGAGCGGAAGCGTAGTGAGTGAACAAGTCAAAGGTCGATAACAAGTGGTTGTAGGTTGGGATCAAGCGGAAGCGTAGTCAAGGAACAAGTCACAGGTCGGTAACAAGTGGTTGCAGGTTGGAATCGAGCGGTCACCACCCGGAGCATGATGGGACTGTGACATCATAAGAGGCCTTTATAAATCGTTGCGCACCGTGCGCCGGCATTACAGCGGGAGGAAGCAACGTGTCAACATCGAAGAAGAAGACGCCGCGGAAGACCGGCCCGCCACTAGTAAAAGAGCTGAAAGAAGATAGCGGTGCCCGCCAGAAGACAGAAAGCACCGGAGAAGAGGGAAGAAGGCAACGAGGAAGACCAGGCCCCCGCTAGTAAAAGAGCTGCAAGAAGATAACGGAGAAACCTGGCAGAAGGAAGAAGGCACCGGAAGAGCAGAAAAAAAAAAAAAAACAGTGGTGTTTAACCACTTAACCCCCACCGCACGACTATTTACGTCCGCAAAATGGCACGGACAGGCAGATGGGCGTATATATACACGTCCCTGCCTTCTAGCGGGTGGGGGGTTCGATCGGGACGACGGCGCGGCTATTCGTTTCTAGCTGCCCCGTCGCGATCACTCCCCGGAGCTGAAGAACGGGAAGAGCCGTATGTAAACACGGCTTCCCCGTGCTTCACTGTGGCGGCTGCATCGATCGAGTGATCCCTTTTAAATGGAGACTCGATCGATGACGTCAGTCCTACAGCCACACCCCCTACAGTTGTAAACACACACTAGGTGAACCCTAACTCCTACAGCGCCCCCTGTGGGTAACTCCCAAACTGCAACTGTCATTTTCACAATAAACAATGCAATTTAAATGCATTTTTTGCTGTGAAAATGACAATGGTCCCAAAAATGTGTCAAAATTGTCCGAAGTGTCCGCCATAATGTCGCAGTCACGAAAAAAATCGCTGATCGCCGCCAATAGTAGTAAAAAATTTTTTTTTTATAAAAATGCAATAAAACTATCCCCTATTTTGTAAACGCTATAAATTTTGCGCAAACCAACCGATAAACGCTTATTGCGATTTTTTTTTACCAAAAATAGGTAGAAGAATACGTATCGGCCTAAACTGAGGAAAAAATGTTTTTTATATATGTTTTTGGGGGATATTTATTACAGCAAAAAGTAAAAAATATTGCATTTTTTTCAAAATTGTCGCTCTATTTTTGTTTATAGCGCAAAAAATAAAAACCGCAGAGGTGATCAAATACCACCAAAAGAAAGCTCTATTTGTGGGGAAAAAAGGACGTAAATTTTGTTTGGGAGCCACGTCCCACGACCGCGCAATTGTCTGTTAAAAGCGACGCAGTGCCGAATCGCAAAACCTGGCCTGGGCATTTAGCAACAAAATGGTCCGGGGCTTAAGTGGTTAAATGCCACCCAAAAAAAGCTCTATTTGTATAAAAATAAAAATCATAAAAATATCACATGGATACAGTGTTGCATGACTGCGCAATTGTCAAAGTGTAACAGCGCTGAAAGCTGAAATTTGGCCTGGGCAGGAAAAAGTAAAAGGGGGTAAAAGTGAAGACCTCTGCCCCCCCCCCCCCCCATTCCCCCCCCTCCTCACATCCATGCAGGATCTGTAATAGTAAACCATGGTTCAATTATTTTAACAAGCTATGGATCATTTTATTATTTATTTATAAAATATAATATACTTTAGGGCCCCCACCCCTCCCCTTTTCACTATAGTGCTGCAACAGTGTGATACATTGTTCATTTAGATCAACAAGCAATAGATCATCATTTAGTGTCATATAAGTGGTTGCTGCCTGGGGTGTGGGGGCGGGGGGTAAACTGGCAGATCAGGATCTTCTTGGCTCGGCTTCGGAGCTCACAGGAAATTCTGATGAAATAAAAAATGACGAAAGTTGTTACAGGATGTGCTCTGTAGCGGCATTGCCACCATTATAGAAGGTGGGGAGGGTCTCACCAGGAGGACCAACCAAAGTCCAACCACAGCTTCTCCTGCAGTATTGTACGAGAGGGGGGGGGGGGGGGGGAATTTGCTGTCCCCTCAAAATAACTCAACACATTAATGTCTAAACCGCTGGCATCAAAAGTCAGTACACCCCTTAGTGAAAAAATGTCCAAATTGGGCCAAAGTGTCAATATTTTGTGTGGCCGCCATTATTTTCCAGCACTGCCTTAACCCTCTTGGGCATGGAGGTCACCAGAGCTTCACAGGTTGTCACTGGAGTCCTCTTCCCCTCCTCCATGATGACATCACAGAGCTGGTGGATGTTGGAGACCTTGCGCTCCTCCACCTTCCGTTTGAGGAGTCCCACAGATGATCAACAGGGTTTAGGTCTGGAGACATGTTTGGCCAGTCCATCACCTTTACCCTCAGCTTCTTTAGAAAGGCATTGGTGGTCTTGGAGGTGTGTTTGGGGTCGTTATGTTGGAATACTACCCTGAGGCCCAGTCTCTGAAGGGAGGGGATCATGCTCTGCTTCAGTATGTCACAGTACATGTTGGCATTCATGGTTCCCTCAATGATCTGTAGCTCCCCAGTGCCGGCAGCACTCATGCAGCCCCAGACCATGACACCCCCACCACCATGCCTGACTGTAGGCAAGACCCACTTGTCTTTGTCCTCCTCACCTGGTCCCCCCCACACACGCCTGACACCATCTGACACCAAATACCTTTATCTTGGTCTCATCAGACCACAAGACACGGTTCCAGTAATCCATGTCCTTAGTCTGCTTGTCTTCATAAAACTGTTTGCGGACTTTCTTGTGCATTATCTTTAGAAGAGGCTTCCTTCTGGGACGACCAGACCAATTTGATGCAGTGTGCGGCGTATGGTCTGGACACTGACAGGCTGACCCCCCCCCACCTCTTCAACCTCTGCAGCAATGTCTATTTCCCAGCGACAACCTCTGGATATGACGCTGAGCACGTGACCTCAACTTCCTTGGTGGACCGTGGCGACCCCTGTTCTGAGGGGAACCCGTCCTGTTATATCGCTGTATGGTCTTGGCCACCGTGCTGCAGCTCAGTTTCAGGGTCTTGTTAATCTTCTTATAGCCTAGGCCATCTTTATGTAGAGCAACAATTCTTTTTTTCAGATCCTCAGAGAGTTCTTTGCCATGAACTGCCATGTTGTACTTCCAGTGACCAGTATGAGAGAGTGAGAGCGATAACACCAAATTTAACACACCTGCTCCCCATTCACACCTGAGACCTTGTAACACTAACAAGTCACAGACACCGGGGGGAGGGAAAATGGCTAGTTGGGTCCAATTTGGATATTTTCACTTAGGGGTGTACTCAGGGCCGTTTGAAGACATTTGGGGGCCCCAGGCAAAAAAAAAAGTGACATTTCAGTTTTTAAGTTGAGAAGGGGGGGGGGGGGGGTTGACGACTCACCTCTATCCTCGCACCACGCACACGCTGGCAGATGTTGGTGTCCGCACAGGGGCCCCAGCAAGGAGGGCCCTTGCTGCATCGCTGCGTCCTCCTGCAGTCCGGTCGGCCGTGTAACATTACCGCGCGGAACAGGAGATTCAGTTTGCTGTTCCCAGGACCGGACTGAAAGGAAGTGAACACTCAGTGTGTGCACTTCCTGTCAGTCCGGCCGGGAACAGGAACCTGATTCTCCTGTACCGCGCGGTTATGGTACACGGCCGACCGGACTGCAGGAGGCAAGGGCCTTCCCTGCTGGGGCCCCTGGTCAGCTCGGGGCCCGAGGCAAATGCTTGCTTTGCCTGTCGGGTTCCGACGGGCCTGGGTGTACTCACTTTTGTTGCCAGAGGTTTAGACATTAGATGGGCACAGTGGCTGCGCTTGATGGGCACAGTGGCTGCAATTGATGGGATTTTTTTTTCAGTTTGTTTGCGCCCCCCCCCCCCCCAAAAAAAAATTGAGCATCACCGCCATTGATGGACTATCTCTACAACAAAGGCAACCACCACACAACCACCCCCCTCCATATTACGTATACAACATTGTACAGAAGACCGGTCTGTGCAGGCCCGCCCATAGGATTCCTTACATTCTTATCCTGGTGTAAGTATATTTATTTTTGGAATTCCTTTTAAAATATGATTACATTATAATTGTCATACCAAGTGGGTTAAACTCTTCACCTTTTGTTCCACTTTTCTGCAGAATTTTACCCCCCTTCTCATTTCATTGCATTGCGGGGGGTTTAACGTGATGACACCCAGACAACCTTTTCTAATTCTACTTGTAAAGATGTCTACAGTCACTTTGGCCCAGATTCTTGTACACTGGGCGTATCTCTGCGGCGGCGTAACGTATCCGATTTACGTTACGCCGCCGCAAGTTTTTCAGGCAAGTGCTTTATTCACAAAGCACTTGCCTGTAAAGTTGCGGCGGCGTAGCGTAAATCACCCGGCGGTATTCAAATTCGGCGGGTAGGGGGCGTGTATCATTTAAATGAAGCGCGTCCCCGCGCCAAACGAACTGCACATGCGCCGTCCATAAAATATCCCAGTGTACATTGCTCCAAATGACGTCGCAAGGACGTCATTGGTTTCGACGTGAACGTAAATGACGTCCAGCCCTATTCACGGACGACTTACGCAAACGACCTAACTTTTTAAAATTTCGACACGGGAACGACGGCCATACTTAACATTGGATGCGCCTCATATAGCAGGGGCAACTTTACGCCGGGAAAAGCCTAACGTAAACGTTGTAACTTTACTGTGTCGGCCGCGCGTACGTTCGAGAATTTGCGTATTTAGCTAATTTGCATACTCAACGCGGAATTCGACGGAAGCGCCACCTAGCGGGCAAAAAAAAAATTGCAGTTTAGAACCGACGGCGTAAGAGACTTACGCTTGTCGGATCTAATGGATATCTAAGAATCAGTCGCATAGATACGACGGCTCAGATTAGGACTTACGACGGCGTACATGGCGCTGCGCCGTCGTAAGTCCTATGAGAATCTGGGCCTTTGGCTTTACTGAAAAAATATTAAAAATGATATAACTCACAGGATAAATAGGAGTCGCTCTTTCCCGGTATCTCTCGGTCTGGGCTCTTGCAATCACTTTCTAATGTTTTCCTTTTGCTTTTTCATGCAGCATCATGGCGGGGTCAAGGTACAAGATCAACTCTGAAAAATCAAATTGAGGCAAGGTCAGAGATTATAAAAATCACTTTTATTTTTTTAAATACAAGTTTCATATATGCAATATTGAACTAGGAGGCCTCAGATGCAGACGAATAGGTTCTCTCACTGCCATGGCAGGGTCTATGTTCCTCCAAAACCTTCGAGAAAATGTTTGCATGTGTTGGACCAGACCATAGAAAACAATTCCCCAGGTACAGTGAGGGAGAAAAAAAGTATTTGACCCCCTGCTGAAATTGTAAATGCGAAGAGCAATGCACCATGGGGCACGTAGTCCTGGGCAAGAGAAGGAACTGAGTGATTCTAAAGGCAGAAGTTTTTTTTAACTTGCTATAAATAGGGCAGTGATGGTGAACCTTGGCACCCCAGATGTTTTGGAACTACAGTTCCAATGATGCTCAACTACACTGCAGAGTGCATGAGGATCATGGGAAATGTAGTTCCAAAACATCTGGGGTGCCAAGGTTCGCCATCACTGCTCTAGATGTTGGAGCTTAGTCCTCCTCCCAGTCACAACTCTTAACTGGCCATCATACTTACGGGCAAACAGTAAGGCAGAAGACTTGATCTCTTGACACCAGTAGCTAGTTTAACAAATATAAGGCAGAATACCTGAGCTCCTCACTTTAGTAGCTGGTTGGACACACATTAAAGCAGAAGCACTCAGTTCCTCACACCAGCAGCTGATTAGGCAGGAGCCCTGAGCTCTTCATACCAGTAGCTGGGTTGGGCAGAAAGGAAGACAGAAGACCTTAGCTTCTAAAGCCAGTAGCTGGTTGCATAAACAGTAAGGCAGATGACCAGAGGTCCAGTGATTGGTTGGACACACAGTAAGGCAGAAGACCTGAGCTCTTGACATCAATAGCCGATTGGAGAAATAAGACCGAAGACCTGAGCTCCCCACACTAGCAGCTGGTTGGACAACAAGTAAGAAGATCTGAGCTCCTCACACTAATAGCTGGTTGGACAAAGAGCAAGAAGACCTGAGCTGTTAATGACAATAGCTGATTGGACAAAGTAAGAAGACCTGAGCTCCTCACGATAGTAGCTGGTTGGGCAAAGAGTAAGAAGACCCAAGTTCTTGATGCCAATAGCGGGTTGGACAAAGAGCAAGAAGACCTGAGCTGTTGATGACAATCGCTGGTTGGAAAAAGTAAGCGACTTAAGCTCTTGAAGCCAATAGCTGGTTGGATAAATAAGGCAGAAGACCTGAGCTGTTAAAGCGGGAGTTCACCCATTTCTAAAAAAAAATTTTTTCTTCCCCTAGATTCCTGCTCGTTCGGTCTAGGGGAATCGGCTATTTGTATTAAAATATGAGCCGTACTTACCCGTTTTCGAGCTGCATCTTCTTCCGTCGCTTCCGGGTATGGGTCTTCGGGAGCGGGCGTTCCTTCTTGATTGACATTCTTCCGAGAGGCTTCCGACGGTCGCATCCATCGCGTCACTCGTAGCCGAAAGAAGCCGAACGTCGGTGCGGCTCTATACTGCGCCTGCGCACCGACGTTAGGCTTCTTTCGGAAAATCGTGACGCGATGGATGCGACCGTCGGAAGCCTCTCGGAAGACTGTCAATCAAGAAGGAACGCCCATTCCCGAAGCCCATACCCGGAAGCGACGGAAGAAGATGCAGCTCGAAAACGGGTAAGTACTGCACATATTTTAATACAAATAGCCGATTCCCCTAGAGAAAACGAGCAGGAATCTAAGGGGAAAAAGTGCCCTCTAAGGGTGAACCCCCGCTTTAATGTCAATAGCTGGTTGGACAAAGAGCAAGAAGACCTGAGCTGTTGATGACAGTAGCTGGTTGGACAAAGTAAGAAGACCTAAGCTCTTGACGCCAATAGCTGGTTGGACAAAGAGCAAGAAGACCTGAGCTGTTGATGACAATAGCTGGTTGGACAAAAAGCAAGAAGACCTGAGCTGTTGATGACAGTAGCTGGTTGGACAAAGTAAGAAGACCTAAGCTTTTGACGCCAATAGCTAGTTGGACAAAAAGCAAGACGACCTGAGCTGTTGATGACAGTAGCTGGTTGGACAAAGTAAGAAGACCTAAGCTCTTGACGCCAATAGCTGGTTGGATAAATAAGGCAGAAGACCTGAGCTGTTAATGCCAATAGCTGGTTGGACAAATAGGGCAGAAGACCTGAGCTCCTTACACTAGTAACTGGATGGACAAACCATAAGGCTGAAGATCTAAGCACTTCACACCAGTAGCTTATTGCAATTTACATAACAAAGTACTACGGTTTCCGGGACGCTCTACAAGAGCATGTAAGCTCACATCATTTTACAAGAACAGGGACAACGACAGAATGAAGTCTGGACAGAAGAGCTCCTAGTGGATTTGTGGCAGCTTGCGTCATTATGAACCTAAAATAAAGTACCCAACAAATTCATGGTCAATGGAGCACGCTACAGTTTGCCTGGCGGCCTCTATGTACAGCCAAGTTCCACAATCTCTAGGAAACCTGCCATGTTTCTTTTTTTTGATTTTTTTTTAATAGTCACTCCGATTTTAAAATAGGAATTGCTTCACTGAGCAAAACTTCCCTCTTGCGTTGATGTCACGTAGAACAGATGTGAAAGGGGAACTAGGAGAGAATTTAATACGCCAAGGCAGGAGTTTTGACCGCCGCGCAGAAGATTACAGAGACGCAATATAAAAGGCAGGCACCTGATTAGAAAGCGCCGGCGAGTCCCTTATCACACATTTGCTCTGAAAAGCAATAAGTAACACATAAAATAATGTCATTTCTCCAAATCTGGAAGCACTTAGCAGGGAAGTGTCACCATCATTTTTATTAAATGCCATGTAAGGGTATAATTTCATTTTCTGTGGCTTTTTTCTATGGCTCCGATACAAAGCCGAGTGGAGAGGGGAATGAGTCTAATGGCATCAAACAGACATTGAATTTAAGTAGAGATGACGGCCTCTTTGAAGGCTTGTGATCACATTATCAGGATTAAAGTGGACCTGTCATCTGCACATATTGCAGGTATCAGCTTCGGGCTGATGATCCCATATCATTTCTGAGATTCCAGAATTTGTGGATTTAGTCCGGGTTCACACTGGTGCGGCAAACGCTCCGACATTGGGAGCTCATGTCGCATGACATGTGAAAATCAATGTTTCCCTATGGGAGCCGTCTTAACTGGTCCGACACAAGTCGGTCCGACTTTGAAAATGCTCCCTGAACTACTTTGGTTCGACTTTTGATCCTACTTCAGCCCATTGAATATCACTGAAGTCGGAACAAAGTCGCATCGCCATCTTGCATGATCCGACTTTGGCATGCGTCTTGTGCTCTGATGATCTTGAGGGGGAACTCCACGCCAAAAAAAAAATAAAAAACGGCATCGGTTCCCCCTCCAAGAGAATACCAGGTCCTTTGGTCTGTTATGGATTTAAAGGGGTACACCCTACGCCGGACAAACAGCATGGGGATCCACCCAAAATCCATACCAGACCCTTATACGAACACGCAGCCCGGCCGGTCAGGAAAGGGGGTGGGGACGAGCGATCGCCCCCTCTCCTGAACTGTACCAGGCCGTATTCCCTCAACTTGGGGGGGTGGGTGCTTTGGGGCAGGGAGATGACATCAACCGGTGACCCCGCCCCATGCCTACAAAAGTCGTTGCGCACACGGCATTACAGCGTGAGAGAGCGTCGTGTCAACTTTAGAAGAAGAGAAGAGGGAAGAAGACAACAGAGAAGACCGGGCAAGAGCTAGCAAAAGAGCGGGCAAAAGAGCAGAAGAAGATGACGGACAGTGGGAGGAGAACTGGAGAGCACGGAGAAGAGGCCGGACAGGGGAGAAGAAGGCGAAAGGAACCTCCGGGGTTGCCTAATAAATTACTTTAAAAACCTGTGTAGTGTGTTTTATTTTTGACACTTTCTTTCCCCAGGTGAATGGGTAGGGGTACAATGTACCCCCATACTCATTCACATAGGGTGGGGGGCCAGGATCTGGGGTCGCCCTTATTAAAGGGGGCTCCCAGATTCCGATAAGCCCCCCGTCCGCAGACCCTGACAGCTATCGGCCAGGGTTGTTGGTAAGAGGCCCTTATCCTCATCATCATGGGGACAAGGTGCTTTGGGATGGGGGCGCAGGGCCTCCCTGCCCCAAAGCACCCACCCCCCCATGTTGAGGTCATGCGGCCTGGTACGGTTCAGGATTGGGGGGGGGGCGCACGCTCGCCCTGACTGGCCGGGCTGTGTGCTCAGATAAGGGTCTGGTATGGATTTTGGGGGGACCCACGTGCCGTTTTTTTCAGCGTAGGGAGTTGCCCTTAAAATCCATACCAGACCGAAGGGCCTGGTATGCTCTTGGGAACCCATGCTGTTTTTTTTTTATTTGGCGTGGAGTTCCCCCTCAAGATTCATACCTGGCACAGTGCCTGGTATTGTCGAGGATCAAAGTCGGATCGCTGCTCATTGAAGTCGGACGCATGTCGGACTTCAAGACGCAGGGCAAAGTCGGATCCAAAGTAGTACAACTGTCGTGTCGTACCAGTGTGAACCCAGCCTTAGGGCATTATACATCAAAAAAGTTGTAAACTTTTTTTTTTAGTGCAGCCCACCACAATGCATGTCCATCAGCAAAGTGCATTGGGCGTCATTCAGAAAAAGCTGACTTTTTTCTGACCAGGGTTTAATCTCCTGACCGGCTAGTGAGCTCCTATTGATTTGTAAGGGGAGAGAAGAATAGAACGTAACTGGTCACCATATTGGTTCAGCCATGTGGTGGGCAGTCTCATTGACCAATAGGAAAAATCTTTTTTCTGGGCTTCCAGGACACTTTACTCAAAATCTTGAGCTGTGGGTACCTTTAGAGGCCACCTACTACAAACAAACTACCAAGTCTAGTAGCGGCAAGAGCCCTGGTCCCCGTACAAGAGCCCTGGTCCCCGTACAAGAGCCCTAGACTCCGCACAAGAACCCTGGACCCCGTACAAGAACCCTGGACCCTGTACAAGAGCCTTGGTCCCCTTCAAAGGACCCTGGTCCCTGTACAACAGCCCTGGAGCCCGTACAAGAGCCCTGAAGCCCGTAGAAAAGAGCCCTGGAGCCCGTACAAGAGCCCTGGAGCCCGTACAAGAGCCCTGGAGCCTGTACAAGAGCCCTGGAGCCCGTACAAGAGCCCTGGAGCCCGTACAAGAGCCCTGGAGCCCATACATGAGCCCTGGAGCCCGTACAAGAGCCCTGGAGCCCGTACAAGAGCCCTGGACCCCGTACAAGAGCCCTGGACCCCGTACAAGAGCCTTGGTCTGCTTCAAAGGACCCTGGTCCCTGTACAACAGCCCTGGAGCCCGTACAAGAGCCCTGGAGCCCGTACAAGAGCCTCATACCTTATTCTGGTTTACCACGTCTGACATTCCATCACAAACTCTACAATGTAATGAGGTGATACGGGTTATGTCACGGCTCACATATACACTATATCAAGTATTGGGACATCTGCCTCTACACACACACATGAACTTTAATGGCATCCCAGTCTTGGTCTGTAGGGTTCAAAATTGAGTTGGCCCCACCCTTTGCAGCTATAACAGTTTCAACTCTTCTGGGAAGGCTTTCTACAAGGTTTGGGAGTGTTTCTATGGGAATGTTTGACCATTCTTCCAGAAGCACATTTGTGAAGTCTGGCACTGATGTTGGACGAGAAGGCCTGGCTCGCAGTCTCCACTCTGTATGGGGAGAGAATAATAAAAGGCAACTTGTCACCATACTGGTCCAGCCATGTGATGGACAGTCTCGATGACCAATAGGAAGAAATCTAGTTTCTGGGCTCCCAGGACACTTTACTGGAAATCAGAAGCTGTGAAAACCCTTAGAGGCCGCCTACTACAAACTACCAGCTCTAATAGTGGCAAGAGCCCTGATACCTGACGTTCAAGAGCCCCGGACCCACGTTCAAGAGCCCCGGACCCACGTTCAAGAGCCCCGGTCCCACGTACAAGAGCCCCGGCCCAGCGTACAAGAGCCCCCGGTCCCACGTACAAGAGCCCCCGGTCCCACGTACAAGAGCCCCGGTCCCACGTACAAGAGCCCCGGTCCCACGTACACGAGCCCCGGTCCCACGTACAAGAGCCCCGGTCCCACGTACACGAGCCCCGGTCCCACGTACAAGAGACCCAGTCCAACGTACAAGAGACCCAGTCCAACGTACAAGAGTCTTGGTCCGTACATTACAGCGGAAAGAGCCCTGGCCCTCGTACAAAAGCCCTGGTTCCACATACAAGATCCCCAGTCCCAAGTACAAGAGGACCCAGTCCCAAGTACAAGGGCCCACGGTCCCAAGTACAAGAGCCCACGGTCCCAAGTACAAGAGCCCACGGTCCCAAGTACAAGATCCCCACACCCTGCATTATAAGGTACATTATAGCGGCAAGAGGCCTGGTCCTATACAAGAGCCTGGTCCCAAGTGCAAGAGCCTGGTCCCACGTACAAGAGCCCGGTCCCACGTACAAGAGCCCCGGTCCCACGTACAAGAGCCCCGGTCCCACGTACAAGAGCCCCCGATCCACGTACAAGAGCCCCCGATCCACGTACAAGAGCCCCTGTCCCAAGTACAAGAGGCCCCATCCCAAGTACAAGAGGCCCCATCCCAAGTACAAGAGCCCCCGTCCCAAGTACAAGAGCCCCCGTCCCAAGTACAAGAGCCCCCGTCCCAAGTACAAGAGTCCCCGTCCCAAGTACAAAAGCCCCCGTCCCAAGTACAAGAGCCCCCGTCCCGAGTATAAGAGTCCCCATCCCAAGTATAAGAGCCCCCGTCCAAAGTACAAGAGACCAGGTCCCACATACAAGAGCCCCGGTCCCACATACAAGAGTACGGCACCCCGTACAAAAGCCCCAGACCCTGCACAAGAGCCCCGGACCCTGCACAAGAGCCCCGGACCCTGCACAAGAGCCCCGGACCCTGCACAAGTGACCACGTCCGTACATTTTAAGGTAATCCTCATACCTTCTTCTAGTTCACCACATCTGACATTCCATCACAAACTCTACAATGTTATGAGATGACACGGCTTATGTCACGGCTCACATACATACTGATCAACTGTTCTTTTGATATTGGAAAGTATTCATACAAGTCTTCTACATTCAAAGAATTTCTGGATTATTTATGCTTCAAAATAAAAAAAAAACAAGAATGTGATTTCTTCTGATCTGTGTATGTTTTCTTTGTTGCCTCTCTGCTGTCAATTAGCGATAATAACTATCCGCGGCTTCTTCCTCCACCCACACAATGTCCTCCATGTGTTCATTCATGTGTGCCCACTCAATTACTCTCAAGGAAAATTGAACACACTTATTAGCTGATAATGCACGCCATATTCTAGCAGACTGCGCCGCTTTCACCGCGGCATTCTGAAGTTGGATTGTTTGTTAAAGAGAGCCCGTCACCAGCTGGCATCTGTAGAAGTCGAAACCCCCCTACTTTGTTATGCGCATGCAGCGTTCATGGATCATAAATGTATTTTATTGGGATTTTATGTGATAATGCAGCCACTGTGCCATCAATTGTCACCACTGTGCCATGCCATCAAACGCAGCCACTGTGCCATCAATTGTCACCACTGTGCCATGCCATCAAACTCAGTCACTGTGCCATGCCATCAAACGCAGCCACTGTGCCATCAATTGTCACCACTGTGCCATGCCATCAAACGCAGTCACTATGCCATGCCATCAAACACAGCCTATGTGCCATCAATTGTCACCCCTGTGCCATGCCATCAAACACAGCCTATGTGCCATCAATTGTCACCCCTGTGCCATGCCATCAAACGCAGCCACTGTGCCATCAATTGTCACCACTGTGCCATGCCATCAAACGCAGTCACTGTGCCATGCCATCAAACACAGCCTATGTGCCATCAATTGTCACCCCTGTGCCATGCCATCAAATGCAGTCACTGTGCCATGCCATCAAAACAGCCTATGTGCCATCAATTGTCACCCCTGTGCCATGCCATCAAACGCAGCCACTGTGCCCATCAATTGTTGCCACTGTGCCAATTGTCGCCACTGTGCCCTTTAATTGTCACCACTGTGCCCATTGATGCCACTGTGCCCTTTAATTGTCGCCGCTGTGCCCATTGTCGCCACTGTGCCCTGTAAAATGCCCCTCCCCCGCCCGGAACGTACCTTTCTGGGGGTCAGCCATCCTCCTTCCACGTCCCTCGATGTCTTCTCCCGCCCTCGATGACGCTTCAGCCAATCAGGTTACCGGTAACCAGAAACGGTGAACCTGATTGGCTGAGACGCCTGTCAGTCTTATCCAAGGAACGCACCCCGTACGTCCCTTAGATAAGCATTCGGAAGTCGACTACAGCCTGAGGGCTGTACTCGGAAAGCCTATCAGAGCCAGCGGCTCTGATAGGCACTTCCACTCAGCCAACCAGCTGCTGTTATTCAGGTGGGTGGCGCTCACCATCCGGCCATCTGAATAGTCGGCGGCAGCGGCGAAAATACATAGATTCATGCAATGCATGAATCTATGTATTTCAGTGGCAGTGCAAGAGCCAGAGGGGGCGGCGCTCCGGCGCCCTCTATGGACGAACCGCCACAGGTCTTGGATAGTGCTAGTTCTGGACAGAGGAAGCAATGACGGCGGACATAGTCCTGTTGGAGGACGAGGGTCCATCACAAAGGCCAAGGAACACACCAGACAGGTCAGGGATAAAGTTGTGGAGAAGTATAAAGCAGGGTTAGGTTAGAAAATAATCTCCCAAGCTTTGAACATCTCACAGAGTTCTGTTCAATCCATCATCCGAAAATGGAAAGAGTATGGCACAACTGCAAACCTACCAAGACATGGCCGTCCACCTAAACTGACAAGGAGAGCATTCATCAGAGAAGCAGCCAAGAGGCCCATGGTAACTCTGGAGGAGCTGCAGAGATCCACAGCTCAGGTGGGAGAATCTGTCCACAGGACAACTACTAGTGGTCTCTCCACAAATCTGCCCTTTATGGAAGAGTGACAAGAAGACAGACATTGGAGAAAGAAAGACATAACAAGTCCTGTTTGCAGTTTGTGAGAAGCCATGTGGGGGAGGGGACACAGCAAACATGTGGAAGAAGGTGCTCTGGTCAGATGACACCAAAATTTTACTTTTTGGCCTAAAAGCAAAACGCTATGTGTGGGGGGAAACTAACACTGCACATCACCCTGAACACACCATCCCCACTGTGAAACATGGTGGTGGCAGCATCATGTGGTGGGGATGCTTTTCTTCAGCAGGGACAGGGAAGATGATCAGAGTTGATGGGAAGATGGATGGAGCCAAATACAGGACAATATTAGAAGAAAACCTGTTATGCCGCGTACACACGATCGGAATTTCCGATGAAGCTGACTTTCATCAGTCTTCCATACACACTATCAGACTAAATTCCGACTGTCCAAAAGGCTGTGACGTAAAACACTACGACGAGCCGGGAAAAATTAAGTTCAATGCTTTCAAGCATGCGTGGATTTTTCTCTGACGGAATTCCACACAGACAATCAGAATTTCCCATCGTTTCTTTTTCCATCGGAAGAATTTAAAACATGTTCTATTTTTTTTACACCGATGGACTTTTTCATCGGAAAAAACGATCGTGTGTACACGGCATTAGAGTCTGCAAAAGACTTGAGACTGGTGATTGGCTGCTGGACCCAGGCATTGTCACTAGGAGGCATACCTGTATGTGACGGGTGTTTTCACCAGCAGAGGAGGCTCAAGGATCTGCAATAAAATGCAGGTATGGTGGGTATATGGGATGGGGGTGGGGTGGACCTTTCCAAGATGGCAGCTTCCAGTCCTAGGACTTTTGGATGTCTACATTACAGGAAAACAACATGAATACAATACATTAGATCAGGCCTCAAAATTTCAAGTCCTGAGATACTAGCCAGGCCTTAAGGGTTACTCGCCACCAGTTGACCCAACCAATCCCTACCCTGCACCACCCCTAATTCCGCCCCTAAACACGCCCTCATAAACTATCTCATGAAATGACACTTACATGTTTTATGCAGAATTAAGTTACAAACTTTATCAGTGCAGCCACACCTGTGCCCATCATTGTAGCCTCTGCTTACTGTGCCCACCATTACGGCCTCTGCTCACTGTGCCCACCATTGCGGCCTTTGCTCACTGTGCCCACCATTGCAGCCTCTGCTCACTGTGCCCACCATTGCAGCCTCTGCTCACTGTGCCCACCATTGCAGCCTCTGCTCACTGCGCCCACCATTGCGGTCTTTACTTACTGTGCCCACCACTGCAGCCTCTGCTCACTGTCCCCACCATTGCGGCCTCAGCTCACTGCGCCCACCATTGCGGCCTCAGCTCACTGCGCCCACCATTGCAGCCTTTACTCACTAAGCCCACCATTGCAGCCTCTGCTCACTGTGCCCACCATTGCAGCCTTTACTCACTGTGCCCACCATTGCAGTCTTTACTCACTGTGCCCACCATTGTAGCCTCTGCTCACCTGTGCATGGGAAGAGGAGCTGGGAGTGGGGGGGGGGGGGAGCGCAGGTACCGAGGGTATGCGGGGGTTGATCGGGAGCCATTCCCCCATCAATCACCCCGGGGAAGAGAAAAGCCGCGGGATTACAGATCAGATAGCCCTCTGTTACAGCTGACTTCACATTGCAATTGCCACCGCTCCACTCGTGGTTACACACAGCCCCGCCTCCTGAACCCGTGCCTGTATCAGATTGACAGAATGCCAGTCCATTGCTGGGACGTGTTCTGTCTATTTGATACGGGCGCGGGGTCAGGAGGAGGGGCTGTGTGTAACCGCGAGAGGAGCGGAGGCAGTTGCAATGTAAAGTCAGCTGTAATGCCGCGTACACACGATAATTTTTCGGCATGAAAAAAACGTCATTTAAAATGATGGTGTGTGGGCATCACATCATTTTTCAGGTTCTGAAAAACGAAAAAAAAAAAAAAAAAAAAAATCGAACATGCTGCATTTTTTAACGTCGTTTTAAACAATGTCGTTTTTCGGGTTGTAAAAAATGATCGTGTGTGGGCTAAAACGATGTTAAAAACCCGCGCATGCTCAGAAGCAAGTTATGAGACGGGAGCGCTCGTTCTGGTAAAACTAGTGTTCATAATGGAGTAAGCACATTCATCACGCTGTAACAGACAGAAAAGCGCGAATCGTCTTTTACTAACACGATATCAGCTAAAGCAGCCCAAAGGCGAATGGAACTTCCCCTTTAGAGTGCCGTCGTATGTGTTGTACGTCACCGCGCTTTGCTAGATCATTTTTTTAAAACGATGGTGTGGGCAACGTCGTTTTAATGATGAAGTTGGAAGAACGTTGTTTTTTCAACATGCTGAAAAACTGCGTTTTTTTTCATGCTGAAAAATGATCGTGTGTACGCGGCATGATAGCGGGTTATCAGCTCTGTAATCCCGTGGCTTTTCTCTTCCCCGGGGTGATCGATGGAAGAAAGGCTCCCGATCAATCCCTGCATGCCGGCGGTACCCGCGCTCCCTTCCCCCCCCCCCCCCCCACTCACAGCTCCTCCCCAGAAACAATTTTCCACTCACAAAATGCGAGCAGGCGAGTGGAAAATTTGAGGGCTGCAGTAGATTCATATATAAATTTGACCTACTGACTTTCCATCAAATGATTGTATACTTTGGCAGTCCGGGGCTCCCCCACTCTTGTAGAACCTCAAAGGCCCAGATTCACAGAGAGCAAGGCGCACATTACGCCGCCGTAGAGCAAACACCGTATGCCACGCCAACGTAGCGTGGAGAGGCAAGCATTGCATTCAGCAAGCCAGTGCTCCCAACGCTGCGCCAGCGTGGCGTGGGTTTCGAAGGCGCACGCCGGCGTAGGTGGAAGTGGGCGTGAGCCCATGCAAATGAGGCGTGACTAGGGGGTGCAACGGATCAAAAAACTCACGGTTCGGATCGTTCATCGGATCAGGAGTCACGGATCGGATCGGCAAAAAAATAATAATAATTCTCCCCCACTGTAATATACACATCCCCCCCCCACTGTTCACCCCCCCCACCAACTATAGTACCCCCTCGGTCTCTTGCCTCAGGGCTCAGGGCAAGAGACCCCCCCTCCTCTCAGGGCAAGAGACCCCCCCTCCTCCTCTCAGGGCAAGAGACCCCCCCCTCGGGCAGTACAGGCACTCCCAGCGTGTGTCCCACGAGTGCGGGCTCCTTCTCTGTGGGTGTAAACAGAGGAGGGCCGCCGCCGGGTGTACCAAGATGGCCGCGGCTCCGGAGCTAGGCCGAAGCCGCGGCCTTTTCTAATGTTATTCCTGCGGCTCCGAAGCTAGGCCGAAGCCGCGGCCTTTCCTAGCGTTATGGCCGCGGCTCCGGAGGTGGGCCGAAGCCGCGGCCATAACGTTAGGAAAGGCAGCGGCTTCGGCCTAGCTCCGGAGCCGCGGACATAACATTAGGAAAGGCCGCGGCTTCGGCCTAGCTCCGGAGCCGCGGCAATCCACGGATCACAGTGTATTCCGATTCGAAGGGGGTGACCCGTTCGGATCACGGATCAACTGTGATCCGTTGCACCCCTAGGCGTGACCCCATGCAAATGATGGGCCGAGCGCCAGACAGGTACGTATCACGAACTGCGCATGCGCCGTGACGTGGACGCATGCACAGCACCCCCCTGCGCCTGCTCACAACCACGCCGGTGATCTGCCAATATGGTTCCGGCTATCCAGATGGCTCCTGTAAGGACTACGCAGGCGCAATCCTTGCCGACGGAAAGCTCCGAACCTTGGCCGGCATCCAGGGCGACGTGGAATTTGAGGAAAGTGGACAGTCGGCCTCACGTCCTCGCTTCGCTCGCTCGGCCTACTGGCTCTTTTTTTAACATCCTCCAATCCACGGGGATGTTAAGGAATGAGCCTGGATGCCGGTCGAGGTTTGGAGATTTCTGTCGGCAAGGATTGCGCCTGCGCAGTCCTTACAGGAACCATCTGGATAGGGGAACCATACCGACAAGTCACCGGCACAACTGCCTAAGCTACGCCGGATCACCGAGTACGCCGTGAACATAACGTACGCCCAGCCAGACACACGTCCAACGCACAATACGCCGGCTTGTGTTCCCTGGTGCAGACCTGTGCATGTCTGTTGCCAGGTTGCACCTCCTTTATGGGGAATAACTTCACGCCGGACGTACAACTTACGCGCATCTCGCGTAGCCTGCGCCGGGCACACGCACGTTCGTGAATCGGCGTATTTCCCTCATTTGCATGTTTGAATGGCTAATCAATGGGAGCGGCACCATGCGCCCAGCCCATATGTGCGCCCACCCTACGCCGGCGTGTGCAAGCTACGTCGGCGGGGTGTAGCCTGTTTTTAGGCGCATGTTGGTTCGTGGGTCTGCCGCACACATACGCCGGCGCACATTTGCGTAACGTGTTATACGTCGGCGTAAGTGCTTTGTGAATCCGGGCCAAAGTCTCTCTACTATCCAGACAATGGAGATTCCTTTATGATCAGATATGACAAGTTCTGAATTTCGCCTTCCCAGCCAAATGCCTGAAGGCCAAAGTAATCAGCAGACGGGGATTTCCACCTGTGTGGCAATTTCTCTTTACCGCGTAACAGATTACAAAATCAACCTAAAGTATGAAGAACATTTCTCTGTAGACGGTGGAATGGAATCCCCCCCCCCCCCCGACGTTCTTCAGACTTCAGAAAAGTAACAGGTCCACTTTTAGCCGAGACCACGAAGAGAACCGACTCCTCCAGAACAAGTCTGACTACAACACAAAGGGCTCTTTCACACGGGCGCTCCGTGCTCCTCTACGGAGCCGCGGATGTCAGCGGTGACATGCCCGCTGACATCCGACCCGCTCCGATCCGCCAAAGTGTGACGGAGGAAAAACCTACTTTTCCATCCGTCTGGCGGATCGGATCGGGTGAACACGGACAGACGGGCCGTGTTCATCCGATCCCCCATAGGGGAGAGCGGAGAAAAGACAGGGTGTGCGGGGACCGCCCTGTCATCCGCCAGCTCAGCAGGGGGTCAACGGAGCGATCCCCGCTGAGCAAGCGGAGGTTCACGGGGCGAATCATTACTGATCCGCCCCGTGTGAAAGGGGCCAAAGTCAGGACACATTAACCACTTAAGCCCCGGACCATATTGCTGGTCAAAGACCAGAGCACTTTTTGCGATTCGGCGCTGCGTCGCTTTAACTGACAATTGCGCGGTCGTGCGACGTGGCTCCCGAACAAAATTGGCGTCCTTTTTCCCCCACAAATAGAGCGTTCTTTTGGTGGTATTTGATCACCTCTGCGGTTTTTAGTTTTTGCGCTATAAACAAAAATAGAGCGTCAATTTTGAAAAAAAATAATATTTTTTACTTTTTACCATAAAAAAATATCCCCCAAAAATATATAAAAAAAATGTTTTAGGCCGATACGTATTCTTCTACCTATTTTTCATAAAAAAAATTAAAATTGTAATAAGCGTTTATTGATTGGTTTGCGCAAAAGTTATAGCATTTACAAAATAGGGGATAGTTTTATGGCTTTTTTATTAATATTTTTTTTTTACTAGTAATGGCGGCGATCAGCGATTTTTTTCGGTACTGCGACATTATGGCGGAAACTTCGAACACTTTTGACACATTTTTGGGACCATTGGCATTTTTATAGCGATCAGTGCTATAAAAATGCATTGGGGTAGATTCACATACGCCGCCGTAATTTGAATTCCGCGCCCGCGTATCTTTACGCCGACTCACAAAGGCAGTTACGCTGAAAAAATAGGCTTCCTCCACCGACGTAACTTGATTGCGGCGGCGTAGAATTGTGTGCAATATAACTTTGGCCGCTAGGGGCGCTTCCGTTGTTGTCGGCGTAGAATATGCTAATTTCCTAGATACGCCGATTCACAAACGTACGTGCGCCCGGCGTTCGTTTTTTACGTCGTTTGCGTTAAGGCTTTTTCGGCGTAAGGCTGCTCCTGCTATTAGGAGGCGCAGCCAATGTTAAGTATGGACGTCGTTCCCGCTTCGAAATTTGAATTATTTACGTCGTTTGCGTAAGTCGTTCGCAAATAGGGCTGGACGTAATTTACGTTCACGTCGAAACCAATACGTCGTTACGCCGTACTTGGAAGTAATGCACACTGGGATATGTACACGTCAGGTCATCACATATTACCATAAAACACGCCCCCCTTCCCCATTTGAATTACGCGCGCTTACGCCGGCCCCATTTACGCTACGCCGCCGCGACTTACGGAGCAAGTGCTTTGTGAATACTGCACTTGCTCCTGTAAGTTGCGGAGGCGTAGCGTAAATACACTACGCTGCGCCGCCGTAACTTATAGCGTAGCTACCTGAATCTACCCCATTGATTACTATAAAAATGCCACTGGCAGGGAAGGGGTTAACACCAGGGGGCGAGGAAGGGGTTAATTATGTTCCCTGGGTGTGTTCTAACTGTAGGGGGGGTGGGACTGGTCGGCATGTAGCTAACACTGGAATCATATCCTAATGCCGCCTACACACGACCGCTATTCATGTCATGAAGAAAAAAAAACGACGTTTTTCTTGACGTGATTCCTCTCTGCCCGCCTTGCCTACACACGATCGTGATAAAAAATGCTCTAGCAAAGCACGGTGACGTACAACACGTACGACGGCACTATAAAGGGGAAGTTCCATTCGAATGGCGCCACCCTTTGGGCTGCTTTTGCTAATTTCCCCGTCTCGCAACTTGCACGTTTTATTCCCCCTCGTTAAAGCCTACACACGACCGTTTCTCACGGCATGAAAAAGAACGACGTGAAAAACGACGAGAAAAAATAGAGCATGTTCTAAAAAAATAAATAAAAAAAAATCGGGCATTTTTCTCGTCAAGAAAAATGCTCTGGAGCCTACAAGCGACCGTTTTTCACGACCAATTAAAAAAATAGCATTGTTCTCGCTTTAACGAGGGGGAAAAAAACTTGCATGCTCAGGAGCAAGTTATGACAGGGTTTGACAAATTTGCTTGGAATCTAGGAGCCAACTAAAAAAGTTAGGAGCCGGAAAACGCGCCCCGTCCTGCCGAGCTCGCGCGCAGAAGCGAACACATACGTGAGCAGCGCCCACATATCAAAATGGTATTCAAACCACACATGTGAGGTATCGCCGCGATTGTTAGAGCGAGAGCAATAATTCTAGCCCTGGCCCCACTATGTAACTCAAAACATGCAACCTGTAGAATTTTTTAAACGTCTCCTATGGAGATTTTAAAAGGTAAAAAGTTTGTCGGCATTCCACGAGCGGGCGCAATTTTGAAGCGTGACATGTTGGGTATCAATTTACTCGGCGTAACATTATCTTTCATAATATAAAAAAAAATTGGGATAACTTTACTATTTACTGTCTTATTTTTAAATTAAAACAAGTGTATTTTTTCCCAAAAAAAGTGCGCTTGTAAGACCGCTGCGCAAATACGGCCCGACAGAAAGTATTGAAACGACCGCCATTTTATTCTCTAGGGTGTTAGAATAAAAAATATATATAATGTTTGGGGGTTCTAATTAGAGGGAATGAGATGGCAGTGAAAACAGTGAAAAATTACACATTACTGTGTTTTACTTGTAATGCCAATGGCCACCACCAGATGGCGCCAGGCGGGGGAGGTGGGGGCGCAGGGAGAGACAGGATCCTGTGCCTCCGAACGCCCCCACCTCCCCCGCCGCGCTATCGCGGCGGGCCCGCAACGGCCGGTAATTGAGGCCGCGGCTTTGTAGGCCGCAAAGCCGCGGCCTCAATTACCGGCGGGAGCCAGGTCACAATTTCTTGTCGCAATTGCGACCTGGCGCCCAGATTTTGCCGAGCCCCGAGTTATGAGACAGGGAAATTAGCAAAAGCAGCCCAAAGGGCACGACCGCGCAATTGTCAATTAAAGCGACGCAGTGCCGAATCGCAAAAAAGGGGCCTGGTCCTTTAGCTGCATATTGGTCCGGGTCTTCAGTGGTTAAAGTGGTCGTAAAACCTTTACAGCCACTTTAGCCTACAGGAAAGCCTAGATGAAGACTCACCCGTAGGTACAAGAAATATCTCCCAGACCTTCACGGTCTAGATGTTTGCAAATCGCCGTAGGGTGATGTCTTCTGCGCATGCGCCGGAGTTAGAGAGGGCAAGCTGTGCCGTTTCTATCTCGGGTCATGCCGCTAAAGGCGTCTGGAGAGCGGAGGTTACTCAATATTTACCCCCCCCCCCCCCCCCATTAGCTTTGAAAATGAAATTCAGTGGTTTTGTCTCGTCCTTCAGAATGGAAATGAAATGAAATGAAAGCCTTCAAACTATGAAAGTGAAAGTATTAGACCGTCTGACGGAAACCACCAGGAGGAAAGTGAAAGTGCGACCTACAGGAAGAAGCAGAGTCAGGTCTATTACTCACTGACAGTACTTGTCATGGCCGGGAATGACTGGAGGAGCACAGTCCCCGCCCCCTGCTTGTGATTGGAGAAATCATAAATCCCGCCCCTTGTGTCCAATCACTGTGCTGTGATTTGTTATAGAGCACAAGCTGATGTTTGGGAAGGGAGAGTGTCCCTGAATGGTAGTTTGGAAATTTTGTCACCCTAGCTGGGAAAAGTGGGGGGGGGGGGTCGCAAACTGGTGGCCCTCCAGCTGTTGTGAAACTACAAGTCCCATCATGTCTCTGCCTGTGGGAGGAGTCAGGCTTGTAACTGTCAGCCTTGCAATGCCTCATGGGAATTGTAGTTTCACAACAGCTGGAGAGCCACCAGTTTGAGACCCCTGCGTCACTCTGGAGCAGTGGTCTCCAAACTGCGGCCCCTGGGGTGCTTTTTTTATTTATTGGCACCAATGATGGGGCAGAATTCCTCCCAATGACACCAATGATGTGGCCCTTTGCTTGATTTTATCTGGCCCATGGGGTGCTTTTTTATTCATTGGCACCAATGATGGGGCAGAATTCCTCCCAATGATGGGGCAGAATTCCTCCCAATGATGGGGAAGAATTCCTCCCAATGACTTCAATGATGGGGCAGAATTCCTCCCAATGACCCCAATGATGGGGCAGAATTCCTCCCAATGACCCCAATGATGGGGAAGAATTCCTCCCAATGACCCCAATGATGGGGCAGAATTCCTCCCAGTGATGGGGCACCAGTGATGGGGCAGAATTCCTCCCAGTGATGGGGCAGAATTCCTCCCAATGATGGGACAGAATTCCTCCCAATGAGGCAGAATTCCTCCCAATGATGGGGCAGAATTCCTCCCAATGATGGGGCAGAATTTCTCCCAATGATGGGGCAGAATTCCTCCCAATGATGGGGCAGAATTTCTCCCAATGATGGGGCAGAATTCCTCCCAATGATGGGGCAGAATTTCTCCCAGTGATGGGGCAGAATTCCTCCCAATGATGGGGCAGAATTCCTCCCAGTGATGGGGCAGAATTCCTCCCAGTGATGGGGCAGAATTCCTCCCAATGATGGGGCAGAATTCCTCCCAATGATGGGGAAGAATTCCTCCCAATGACCCCAATGATGGGGCAGAATTCCTCCCAATGACCCCAATGATGGGGCAGAATTCCTCCCAATGACCCCAATGATGGGGAAGAATTCCTCCCAATGACCCCAATGATGGGGCAGAATTCCTCCCAGTGATGGGGCACCAGTGATGGGGCAGAATTCCTCCCAGTGATGGGGCAGAATTCCTCCCAATGATGGGACAGAATTCCTCCCAATGAGGCAGAATTCCTCCCAATGATGGGGCAGAATTCCTCCCAGTGATGGGGCAGAATTTCTCCCAGTGATGGGGCAGAATTCCTCCCAATGATGGGGCAGAATTTCTCCCAGTGATGGGGCAGAATTCCTCCCAATGATGGGGCAGAATTCCTCCCAGTGATGGGGCAGAATTCCTCCCAGTGATGGGGCAGAATTCCTCCCAATGATGGGGCAGAATTCCTCCCAATGATGGGGCAGAATTCCTCCCAATGATGGGGCAGAATTCCTCCCAATGATGGGGCAGAATTCCTCCCAATGATGGGGCAGAATTCCTCCCAATGATGGGGCAGAATTCCTCCCAATGACACCAATGATGTGGCCCTTTGCTTGATTTTATCTGGCCCATGGGGTGCTTTTTTATTCATTGGCACCAATGATGGGGCAGAATTTTCTTCCCAATGACCCCAATGATGGGGCAGAATTCCTCCCAGTGATGGGGCAGAATTCCTCCCAATGATGGGGAAGAATTCCTCCCAATGACCCCAATGATGGGGCAGAATTCCTCCCAATGATGGGGCAGAATTCCTCCCAGTGATGGGGCAGAATTCCTCCCAGTGATGGGGCAGAATTCCTCCCAGTGATGGGGCAGAATTCCTCCCAGTGATGGGGCAGAATTCCTCCCAATGATGGGGCAGAATTCCTCCCAATGATGGGGCAGAATTCCTCCCAGTGATGGGGCAGAATTCCTCCCAGTGATGGGGCAGAATTCCTCCCAATGATGGGGCAGAATTCCTCCCAGTGATGGGGCAGAATTCCTCCCAGTGATGGGGCAGAATTCCTCCCAGTGATGGGGCAGAATTCCTCCCAGTGATGGGGCAGAATTCCCCCAATGATGGGACAGAATTCCTCCCAATGATGGGGCAGAATTCCTCCCAATGATGGGGCAGAATTCCTCCCAATGATGGGGCAGAATTCCTCCCAATGACGGGGCAGAATTCCTCCCAATGACGGGGCAGAATTCCTCCCAGTGATGGGGCAGAATTCCTCCCAGTGATGGGGCAGAATTCCTCCCAGTGATGGGGCAGAATTCCTCCCAATGATGGGGCAGAATTCCTCCCAATGATGGGGCAGAATTCCTCCCAATGATGGGGCAGAATTCCTCCCAATGATGGGGCAGAATTCCTCCCAATGATAGGGCAGAATTCCTCCCAATGATGGGGCAGAATTCCTCCCAATGATGGGGCAGAATTCCTCCCAATGATGGGGCAGAATTCCTCCCAGTGACACCAATGATGGGGCAGAGATCCTCCCAATGAAACCGCAATCATCCCATATGTGAGGTATCACTGTGAACCTCAGATGATGGGCAGTAATTCCAGCACCAGACCTCCTCTGTAAATCTTAAGTGGTAACCTGTAAAGGCTTTTAAATCGTCGCCTGTGGTTAGTAAAATTTACGTTATTTGTCGCTGTTACATGGGCGTGGCCCAATTTTAAAGCGTGACATGTTTGGTATCTATTTATGCGGCGTAACAACTCTTATAATTTACCCCAAAAAAATGGTCATGTATTGTGTTTTGTTTTTTTTCAAATGCAGCCACTGTGCCTATAAAGTGCAGCAACTGTGCCCATCAAATGCAGCCACTGTGCCCATCAAGTGCAACAACTGTACCCATCAAATGCAGCAACTGTGCCCATAAAATGCAGCCACTGTGCCCATCAAGTGCAACAACTGTGCCCATAAAATGCAGCCTCACTGTGCCCATCAAATGCAGCCACTGTGCCCATCAAATGCACTCTCCCTGTGCCCATCAAATGCACTCTCCCTGTGCCCATCAAATTCAGCCTCACTGTGCCCATCAAATGCACTCTCATTGTGCCCATCAAATTCAGCCTCACTGTGCCCATCAAATTCAGCCTCACTGTGCCCATCAAATTCAGCCTCACTGTGCCCATCAAATGCAGCCACTGTGCCCATCAAATGCAGCCACTGTGCCCATCAAATGCAGCCACTGTGCCCCATCAGATGCAGCCTCACTGTGCCCATAAAATGCAGCCATTGAGCTCATCAATTGCAGCCACTGTGCCCATCAAAGGCAGCCACTGTGCCCATCAAAGGCAGCCACTGTAACCCCCCGGTGGCATTTAACCAGCACCCCCACCCGCTCATTGTCTGACCGTCACTTATACCATCTTAGTGGCGGGTCAGGCAGCGGGTGACGGCGGCGGCGAAGCTGGCCCTGGAAGAGACTGCAGTGCTGCAAAGACTTGAGACCTCTGAATGGAAGTGTCCTCATGGCCCAGCAATGGTTAAATGACAATCATGCGCACAGCGTTATAATCCGCGAGATGTGATGGAATGATCATGTGCACCTTATCACTGAATCCAGATCAGCTCATGTGATCCCTCATTGTGATCCTAGGAGGATCCGAGGAATAAATCCTCATCAGACATCGACTCCCACCGAAGATCTCAGCGCGATCGGCATGAACAATCCGAGACATGCAGCATCTCGTCTCCTGCAACGGGTGCCAACCAGCCTGTGCCAGCCTGTGCCATTCCAACATTCCACACAACGATCCGTCCCTCATCACCAGATACAACGCATCCAATGTCAGATCATCGGCAGACCGCCGATCACCAAACTACAAGGGATCAGAGATTGACATTCCTCGATCGTTTATATCTATTGGGATGAAATCTGATACTTCAAATTGTTTCATTGTAACAAAATGAGGAAAAACAGGAAATACAGGGAATTGTTCCAAGATACACAGAGATACAGAGCGAATACAGTGCCTGGAAAAAGTATTCATACCCCTTGAGATTTCCCACATTTTCTCATGTTACAGCCCAAAACGTAAATGTATTTTATTGGGATTTCATGTGATGGACCAACACAAAGTGTCACATAATTGTGGAAGGAAAATGATAAATGGTTTTCATTTTTTTTTTACAACTAAATATGTGAAAAGTGTGGGGGGCATTTGTATGGCGCCCCCCGGAGTCAATACTTTGTAGAACCTCCTTTCTCTGCAATTACAGCTGCAAGTTTTTTTGGGGGGTCTCTACCAGCTTTGCACATCTAGAGAGGAACATTTCTCCTCATTCTTCTTCTTTGTAAAATATCTCAAGTTCTGTCAGATTGGATGGAGAGCGTCTGTGATCAGCAATTTTCAAGTCTTCCCACAGATTCTCAATGGGATTTAGGTCTGGACTGTGACTGGGCCATTCTAACCCATGAATATGCTTTGATCTAAACCATTCCATTGTAGCTCTGGCTGTATCTTTAGGGTCGTTGTCCTGCTGGAAGGTGAACCTCCGCCCCGGTCTCAAGTCTTTTGCAGAATCTTTTGCAGAATCTTAGAAGAAAACAGGTTTTCTTCTAAGATTGTCCTGTATTTGTCTCCATCCATCTTCCCATCAACTCTGACCAGCTTCCCTGTCCCTGCTGAAGAAAAGCATCCCCACCACATGATGATGCTGCCACCACCATGTTTCACGGTGGGGATGGTGGGTTCAGGGTGATGTGCAGTGTTAGTTTTCCCCACACATAGGGCCAGATTCACAGAGAGCGGGCGCACATTACGCCGCCGTAACGCAAACAATATACGCTACGCCAAACGCAGAGAGGCAAGCATGGAATTCACCAAGCCAGTGCTCCCTACACTGCCCTGGGTTTCGAAGGCGTACGCCGGCGTAGGTGGAAGTGGGCGTGACCCATGCAAAATATGGGCCGAGCGCCAGATACGTATCACGAACTGCGCATGCGCCGAGACGTGGATGCATCCCCATGCTCACAACCATGTCGGAACAACTGTCTAAAATACGCCGGATCACTGCGTACGGCGTGAACGTAACCTGCGCCCAGCCAGACACGTCCAACGTAAAATACGCCGGCTTGTGTTCCCTGGTGCAGACCTTTGCATGTCTGCTGCTGAGTTACACCTCCTTTATGGGGAATAACTTTACGCCGGATGTACAACTTCCGCGCACTGCGTCAGGCGCACGTATGTTCGTGAATCGCCGTATTTCCCTCATTTGCATATTTGAATGGGTAATCAATGGGAGCAGCACCATGTGTCCAGCCTAAATGTGCGCCGACCCTACGCCGGCGTAGGCAAGTTACGTCGGCGGGATGAAGCCTGTTTTTAGGCGCATCTTAGTTTGTGGGTCCGGCGCACAGATACGACGGCGCACACATTTTACTTACGTCGGCGTAAGTGCTTTGTGAATCCGGGCCATAGTGTTTTGCTTTTAGGCCAAAAAGTTAAATTTTGGTGTCATGTGACCAGAGCACCTTCTTCCACATGTTTGCTGTGTCCCACTCCCCACATGTTTGCTGTGTCCCCTCCCCCACATGGCTTCTCACAAACTGCAAACAGGACTTCTTATGTCTTTCTTTCTCCAATGTCTTTCTTCTTGTCACTCTTCCATAAAGGGCAGATTTGTGGAGAGACCACTAATAGTTGTCCTGTGGACAGATTCTCCCCCCTGAGCTGTGGATCTCTGCAGCTCCTCCAGAGTTACCATGGGCCTCTTGGCTGTTTTTCTGATGAATGCTCTCCTTGCCCGGCCCGGTCAGTTTAGGTGGACGGCCATGTCTTGGTAGGTTTGCAGTTGTGCCATACTCTTTACATTTTCAGATCATGGATTGAACAGAGCTCCTTTTAAATGTTCAAAGCTTGGGAGATTTTTTTATAACCTAACCCTGCTTTATACTTCTCCACAACTTTATCCCTGACCTGTCTGGTGTGTTCCTTGGCCTTCATGATGCTGATTATCTCTAACAAACCTCTGAGGACCTCACAGAACATCTGTATTTATACTGAGATTAAATGACACACAGGTGGACTCTATTTACTAATTAGGTGACTTCTGAAGGCAATTGGTTCTACTAGATTTTAGTTATCAGAGTAAAGGGGGCTGAATACAAATGCCCCCCCCCCCACACACTTTTCACATATTTATTTGTAAGAAATGTTGAAAACCATTTATTATTTTCCTTCCACTTCACAGTTATGGGCCACTTTGTGTTGGTCCATCACATAAAATCCCAATAAAATATATTTAAGTTTTTGGATGTAACATGACAGAATGTGGAGAATTTTTCCCTTTCAGTGACGGGTCTAAATACATGTGATGCGTCTTTTTCCTCTCCTGGTAACTGGCTTTCCATTGGCTAAAACAAAACTGCTCATTTCTGAAATCACCTGAGAATGTGCCCAATGGGGACCCTTTGTCAGGACAGATAGTGTGTGCGTCTAGCTGATCATGAGATCTGCCAGCACAGTACAGACAGGGTTAATTAGGGGAAACTCCCTTCCTCCTCCTTTGGGCTTATGTAGATGCAGGAGGGGAGGTCAGTGTGGGGACCCCCCCAGTGCTGTGTACAGCCGACTACAGATGACAATGATGGATAATAATAGATGATATGAGTATGATGAGGATGATGTATAATGGATGATGATGAATGAGGAGGATGAAGAAGGATAATGAGGATAATGAAGATGATGGATGATAGGTGACACACGTGTAGAGATTTGATGTTCGGATTGCACAGAGGAACGTGGAGTGGGGACCGAGGGACGCGGAATGGGGACCGAGGGACGCGGAGTGGGGACCGAGGGACGCGGAGTGGGGACCGAGGGACGCGGAATGGGGACAGGACCTCCTATCACTCTTAGTCCTTTCCAAATCGGGACATGTAGTAGGGACTGAGGGACGTGGCGTGGGGACTGAGAGACGCATGATGGGGGGAGGAGCCAGGGTCACTCTGATTGGAGGAGATCTCAGTGGACGGAGAGGAGGATCAATGGGCGGGGAACAAAATTAGTGGGCGGGGAGAGGAATCAGTGGATGGGGAGGCGGATCAGTGGGCAGGGAGAATGATCAGTGGGTGGGGAGAGGGATCAGTGGGTGGGGAGGAGGTTCAGTGGGAGGGGAGGGGAGAAGGATCACTGGGAGGGGAGAAGGATAAGTGGGAGGGGAGAGGAATCAGTGGGCGGGGAGAGGAATCAGTGGGCGGGGAGAGGAATCAGTGGGCGGGGAGAGGAATCAGTGGGCGGGGAGGAGGTTCAGTGGGCAGGGAGAATGATCAGTGGGCGGGGAGAGGGATCAGTGGGTGGGGAGGAGGTTCAGTGGGAGGGGAGGGGAGAAGGATAAGTGGGAGGGGAGAAGGATCAGTGGGAGAGGAGAAGGATCAGTGGGAGGGGAGAAGGATCAGTGGGAGGGGAGAAGGATCAGTGGGCGGGGAGAGGAATCAGTGGGCGGGGAGAGGAATCAGTGGGCGGGGAGAGGAATCAGTGGGCGGGGAGAGGAATCAGTGGGCGGGGAGAGGAATCAGTGGGCGGGGAAGAGGATCAGTGGGAGGGGAAGAGGATCAGTGGGCGGGAAGAGGATCTGTGGAAGGATCAGTGGGAGGAGAGAAGGATCATTGGGCGGGGAGGAAGATTAGTGGGCGGGGAGTTAGATAAGTGGGCGGAGAGGAAGATCAGTGGGATGAAAGGGGAGAGGGATCAGTGGGTGGGGAGAGGGATCAGTGGGCGGGGAGAGGAATCAGTGGGCGGGGAGAGGAATCAGTGGGCGGGGAGAGGAATCAGTGGGCGGGGAGAGGAATCAGTGGGCGGGGAGAGGAATCAGTGGGCGGGGAGAGGAATCAGTGGGCGGGGAGGAGGATCAGTGGGTGGGGAGAAGGATCAGTGGGTGGGGAGAAGGATCAGTGGGTGGGGAGAAGGATCAGTGGGCGGGGAGGAGGATCAGTGGGTGGGGAGAAGGATCAGTGGGTGGGGAGAAGGATCAGTGGGTGGGGAGAGGGATCAGTGGGAGGGGAGGAAGTTCAGTGGGAGGAGGGAGGGATCAGTGGGAGGGGAGAAGGAATCAGTGGGAGGGGAGGAGGATGAGTGGGAGGGGAGAAGGAATCAGTGAGAGGGGAGGGATCAGTGGGCGGGGAGGAGGATCAGTGGGCGGGGAGGAAGTTCAGTGGGCGGGGAGGAAGTTCAGTGGGCGGGGAGGAAGTTCAGTGGGCGGGGAGGAAGTTCAGTGGGCGGGGAGATGATCTATACAAAGTATCACATTCCATATACAATGTATCTGTAGAAAAGGAAACATTCCCGGATGTCGGATCTCCGTACAGAGGAGTGGAGGAGGGGATCTCTCCGCACTCTCCCCGGTATATTCTCTCCCCTCCCCCCGGCTCTCACCTGTCCCGCTCCCTCTGTCGGTCCATTCTCTCTCTCCGCTCTCCGCCTTCCGTCTTCCACACTCAGCCCGCTCCAGCCCCGCCCACCGGCTGTCATTCAGCCCGCCCACCACATACCAATCTATTGGCGTAATACCCCGCCCCTCTCCGGATAACCCCGCCCCCTGCACAGCTCTATAGGACGGACGGTGACCACGCGTAGCTCCGCCCCGAATGTCCGCTCTGTGTTGTCACCCCGAGAGTTCAAGGGGCTGCGAGGGGGGGAAGGGATGGAACCTCCTGACATCAGCCAATCACAGTCATCACTGAGACTAGTCAGAGAGTGCAGACTTACTACAGGCGGGGAAGGGGGGAACCCCGGGCATCCCTACTCCCGGGGCACCCCCCAGAAAGAGCGACTTGTGAACCCACCAGGCTGGACTGAGGCCATAGAAATGCATTCCAGAAGCGCGTTTTTGATGCGTTTTTGGTGCGTTTTTTCCTAACCTTAAAGGGCCAGCTCCCATCACATGCAGTCCTGTGCGTTTTCCCCTCCTAACCTTCAATAAGGACATGTGCGTTCCGGAGCGTTTTTGATGCGTTTCACAGCGTTCCAGTAAAGTCCACTCCAGGAAAAATGCTGCGTGTTCTATTTTTATTTTTTTCCTGGGACGCACCGGTGGGAACGACGCCATCAAAGACCCTACAACCTACTTTCCAGGGGCAGCTGGTGCTTCGATTTGGGGGTGGGGGGGGACAATAAAAACACCTGACTCCCCTCCCCTGTCGCTTGGTCGATCAGCGAGCACGCCCCCCCCCCCCCCCCCCATAGCTCGTCCATTCGATCCGCACATACCCCATCCAGGTCGCAGACAGCTTGAAATCCATGTGTCTGGCGCCCTGCGTGTAGATTAGGGGCCCAGTGCATGGATTAGGGGGGCGGAGCTGCTGCGTTTGATGGTACAGTGGCTGCGTTCGATGGGCACAGTGGCTGCGTTCGTTGGGCACAGTGGCTGCGTTCGATGGGCACAGTGGCTGTGTTCGATGGGCACAGTGGCTGCGTTTGATGGCACAGTGACTGCGTTTGATGGGCACAGTGACTGCATTTGATGGGCACAGTGGCTGCGTTAGATGGGCACAGTGGCTGCGTTCGTTGGGCACAGTGGCTGCGTTCGTTGGGCACAGTGGCTGCGTTCGTTGGGCACAGTGGCTGCGTTCGATGGGCACAGTGGCTGCGTTCGATGGGCACAGTGGCTGCGTTCGATGGGCACAGTGACTGCGTTCGATGGCACAGTGACTGCGTTTGATGGGCACAGTGACTGCGTTTGATGGGCACAGTGGCTGCGTTAGATGGGCACAGTGGCTGCGTTCGTTAGGCACAGTGGCTGCGTTCGATGGGCACAGTGGCTGCGTTCGATGGGCACAGTGGCTGCGTTCGATGGGCACAGTGACTGCGTTCGATGGGCACAGTGACTGCGTTCGATGGGCACAGTGGCTGCGTTTGATGGCACAGTGACTGCGTTTGATGGGCACAGTGACTGCGTTTGATGGGCACAGTGGCTGCGTTAGATGGGCACAGTGGCTGCGTTCGTTGGGCACAGTGGCTGCGTTCGTTGGGCACAGTGGCTGCGTTCGATGGGCACAGTGGCTGCATTCGATGGGCACAGTGGCTGCATTTGATGGGCACAGTGGCTGCATTTGATGGGCACAGTGGCTGCATTTGATGGGCACAGTGGCTGCATTTGATGGGCACAGTGGCTGCATTTGATGGGCACAGTGGCTGCGTTTGGTAAATATTAAAGCAGAACGCCAGCCTGAAATATTGTTTACAAATTCCAGTTATGTCTACATTGTAGACATTATGGGGCCCTCAGTAGACATCATATTGCCCACATGTAGACAAAATGGGGCCCTCAGTAGACATCATATGATCCTCAGTAGACATTATGGGGCCCTCAGTAGACATCATATGATCCTCAGTAGACATTATGGGGCCCTCAGTAGACATCATATGATCCCCAGTAGACATTATGGGGCCCTCAGTAGACATCATATGATCCCCAGTCAGGGCCGTTTGAAGGAATTTGGGGGCCCCAAGCAAAATGGACAACAACATTTATTTTCACGTTGAGGATCAGGCTGAGTTTATTCAAGTTGAGAAGCGGGGTGCTAACAACTTTATAAGATGAGAAGCGATGGGGCTGCCGAAGATGACATCTTAGTCCTCACCCTCCTTCCACCTCCCGTGCAACGAGCTAGTTGGGAGGTGGGGGCCCCAGGCCAGCTCGGGGCCCAAAGCAATTGCTTGGTTTGCCTGTCCTGTCGCAACGGGCCTGACCTCGGTAGACATTATGGGGCCCTCAGTAGACATCATATCGCCCACATGTACATAAAATGGGGCCATCAGTAGAAATTGTGGGGCCCTCAGTAGACATTATGTGGTCATCGGTAGACATAATGGGTCCCTCAGTAGACATTATGGGGCCCTCAGTAGACATTATGGGGCCCTCAATAGACATCATATTGCCCACATGTAGACATGATGGGGCTCTCAATGGACATTATGGGACCCTCAGTAGACATTGTGGGGCCATCAGTAGACATTATGGGGCCCTAAAAAGACATTGTGGGATCCTCAGTAGACATTGTGGGGCCCTCAGTAGACATCATATTGCCCACATGTAGACAACATGGGGCCCTCAGTAGACATTGTGGGCCCCTCAGTAGACATGGTGGGCCCTTCAGTAGACATTGTGGGCCCCTCAGTAGACATTGTGGGCCCCTCAGTAGACATTGTGGGCCCCTCAGTAGACATCATATTGCCCACATGTACATAAAATGGGGCCCTCAATTGACATTATGGGACCCTCAGTAGACATTGTGGGGCCATCAGTAGACATCATATTGCCCACATGTAGACAACATGGGGCCCTCAGTAGACATTGTGGGCCCCTCAGTAGACATGGTGGGCCCTTCAGTAGACATTGTGGGCCCCTCAGTAGACATTGTGGGCCCCTCAGTAGACATTGTGGGCCCCTCAGTAGACATTGTGGGCCCCTCAGTAGACATCATATTGCCCACATGTACATAAAATGGGGCCCTCAATTGACATTATGGGACCCTCAGTAGACATTGTGGGGCCATCAGTAGACAACATTGTGGGGCCCTCAAAAGACATTGTGGGATCATCAGTAGACATTGTGGGATCCTCAGTAGACATTATGTGGCCATCAGTAGACATTGTGGGGCCCTCAAAAGACATTGTGGGGCCCTCAGTAGACATTGTGGGGCCCTCAGTAGACATTGTGGGGCCCTCAGTAGACATTGTGGGGCCCTCAGTAGACATTGTGGGGCCCTCAGTAGACAATATGGGGCCCTCAGTAGACATCATATGATCCTCAGTAGACATTGTGGGGCCCTCAGTAGACATTATGTGGCCCTTTAGTAAACATTATGGGGGCCCGGCCAGTAGACATCATATGGCCCTCAGTAGACCTTATGGGTTCCCCTATTGAGTTTTGCCCCCCTCCTGTATCGGTTGGGGGGGGAGGGGTCACCTGACTTGTATAGTGCGCCCCCATTGGAGGATTGTGGGGGAGGGGTCACCTGACTTGTATAGTGCGCCCCCCATTGGAGGATTGTGGGGGAGGGGTCACCTGACTTGTATAGTGCGCCCCCATTGGAGGATTGTGGGGGAGGGGTCACCTGACTTGTATAGTGCTCCCCCATTGGAGGATTGTGGGGGATGGAGGGCTCTATAATAAGAAGACACAACACACAGATACAAAGAGTTGCTTTATTTGTAAGAAGGAAAATTCTTCCATTTCCAGATACAGACGACTCCCGACATCACCGCGCCCTCTTCAGGTCCTTCAGTGCCACTAAAGCCGTGTTACGTCCTGGCGCTCCCATGACTCCGCCCCCTAAAGAAAATAAATAAATAAACATTGCCTTTATAAAGGAGCACTCCGCAGTCAGGGAGAAAAGTTTTATCGGATGTTTTGTATTTTATTTTCTCTTTTTTATTGTCCTTGTTGTTGGTCCATAGAGGGGGGCGGAGCTCTAGCCATGGACTCTGATCATGTGACGGCGGGTTCTGCGTCATCTGACCACCAATACGACTTCGCTAATTAATGGCGGTGACACCCCACACACGCTATAGAGGGCGGGGTCAACGCTGTTTAACCACTTCAGCCCCGGACCATTATGCAGGTAAAGGACCCGGCCAGTTTTTGCGATTCGGCACTGCGTCGCTTTAACTGACAATTGCGCGGTCGTGCGACGTGGCTCCCAAACAAAATTGGCGTCCTTTTTTTCCCACAAACAGAGCTTTCTTCTGGTGGCATTTGATCACCTCTGCGGTTATTTTGAAAAAAAATGCAATATTTTTTACTTTTTGCTATAATAAATATCCCCAAAAATATATAAAAAAACATTTTTTTCCCTCAGTTTAGGCCGATACGTATTCTTCTATATATTTTGGGTAAAAAAAATCGCAATAAGCGTTTATCGATTGGTTTGCACACAAGTCATAGCGTCTACAAAATAGGGGATAGTTTTATGGCATTTTTATTATTATTTTTTTTTTTACTACTAATGGCGGCGATCAGCGATTTTTTTCCGTGACTGCGACATTATGGCGGACACTTCGGACAATTTTGACACATTTTTGGGACCATTGACATTTTCACAGCGAAAAGTGCTATAAAAACGCACTGATTACTGTGAAAATGACAATGGCGGTGAAGGGGTTAACCACTAGGGGGCGCTAAGGGGTTATGTGTGCCCTAAGGGAGTGATTCTTATCGTAGGGGGGCGTGGCTGTAGGTGTGATGTCACTGATCGTCATTCCCTATATCAGGGAACAGACGATCAGCGACAGCGCCACAGTGAAGAAAGGGGAAGCTGTGTTTACACTCACCTCTCCCCGTTCTTCAGCTCCTGTGACCGATCGCGGGACACCGTTTGCGATCGGGTCCCGCGGGCGCGGTCACGGAGCTTCGGACCCGTTCACGTGCACGCGCGCACGACCCAGAGCTGGGTTTTTAAAGGCGACATACCTGTACGTGCCTGTGCCCAGCCGTGCCGTTCTGCTGACGTATATATAGTCGGTAGGGGGTCTTTAACCACTTCGATACCCGGGGGGCACTTACGCACCTTCCTGCCCAGGCCAATTTTCAGCTTTCAGCGCTGTCGAAATTTGAATGACAATTGCGCGGTCGTGCTACATTGTACCCAAACAATTTTTTAATAATTTTCGTTCCCACAAATAGAGTTTTCATTTCGTTGGTATTTGATCACCTCTGCGATTTTTATTTTTTGCGCAACAACTAAAAAAAAAAAAAAAAAACGAAAATTTTGAAACAAATAACGTTTTTATTTTTTTCTGTTAATTTTTTTTGTAAATAAGTAATATTTCTTCTTCAATCACGGGCACTGATATGGCGGCACTGATGGGCACCGATGAGGTGACACTGATAGGCACCGATGAGGTGACACTGATGGGCAGCGCTGGTATGCGGCACTCATGGGCACTCATAGGCGGCACTGATGGGCACTCATAGGCGGCACTGGGCACTCATAGGCGGCACTCATAGACGGCACTGATGGGCACTCATGGGTGGCACTTATGGGTGGCACTGATGGGTACTTATGGGTGGAACAGATGGGCACTGATAGGTGGGCACTGGGCATGGATGGGCACTGAGGGGTGGCACTGATGGACACTGAGGGGTGGCACTGATGGCATTGCTGGGCATCAATTGTTTATCCCATATTGTGCCAGTCAGTGCCCATGTTGCCAGTCAGTGCCCATTTGTGGGCACTGATTGGCATCTATTCTTTTTTTATGTTTTTTTGCCCCCTTCCCTGGTGGTCCTGGCGGCTTCCTTGGTGGTCAGCGCGATGCATGAATCTATCTATTGGTGATAGAGCGGTGGCAGGAGGGAGGGGGCACACCGCCACTGCTAACTTTACTGTTTCGTTTTTTGGGGGGTTTTTTGTCATGAAAGTGTATTTTTCCCCAAAAATAGAGTTTGAAAGACCTGGACAATGATGAGACAGGTGGGCATAGTGAGGCTGAAGATGGGCACTGATGAGACAGGTGGGCATAGTGAGGCTGAAGATGGGCACTGATGAGACAGGTGGGCATAGTGAGACTGAAGATGGGCACTGATGAGACAGGTGGGCATAGTGAGGCTGAAGATGGGCACTGATGAGACAGGTGGGCATATTGAGGCTGAAGATGGGCACTGATGAGACAGGTGGGCACAGTGAGGCTGCAGATGGGCACCGATGAGACAGGTGGGCACAGTGAGGCTGCAATATGGGCACTGATGAGACAGGTGGGCACTGTGAGGCATCAGTTAGGCACTGATGAGATAGGTTGGGAACAGTGAGGCTGCAGATGGGCACTGATGAGACAGGTGGGCACAGTGAGGCTGCAGATGGGCACTGATGAGACAGATGGGCACAGTGAGGCTGCAGAAGGGCACGGATTAGACAGGCTGGCACAGTGAGGCTGCAGATAGGCACTGATGAGACAGGTGGGCACAGGGAGGCTGCAGTTGGGCACTGATGAGACAGGTGGGCATAGTGAGGCTGAAGATAGGCACTGATGAGACAGGTGGGCACAGTGAGGCTGCAGAAGGGCACGGATTAGACAGGCTGGCACAGTGAGGCTTCAGATGGGCACTGATGAGTCAGGTGGGCACAGTGAGGCTGCAGATGGGCACTGATGAGTCAGGTGGGCACAGTGAGGCTGCAGATAGGCACTGATGAGACAGGTGGGCACAGGGAGGCTGCAGTTGGGCACTGATGAGACAGGTGGGCATAGTGAGGCTGAAGATAGGCACTGATGAGACAGGTGGGCACAGCGAGGCTGCGGATGGGCACAGTGAGGCTGCAGATGGGCACTGATGAGACAGGTGGGCACAGCGAGGCTGCAGATGGGCACAGTGAGGCTACAGATGGGCATTGTTGACCGTTTTGTCCACTTACAGTAGCTGCTGCATTTCCCACCCTAGGCTTATACTCGAGTCAATACGTTTTCCCAGTTTTTTGTGGTAAAATCAGGTGCCTCGGCTTATACTCGAGTATGATCGATACTTAGGAAAATGTTGACATGTTGAATACCTATTTTACCCGCTGCATCATGTTTGCACACATCTCTAGAAAAGATGAAATGTAACAATGATAACATTTAAAAATCAATGCTAAACAACCCGATACAATGTATGACCGCTCAACGAAGTGTCACTTCCTATACGTGGGGGGGGGGAGGGGGGGGGCGAATGCAAAGCGCAGAGATCTTCACTTCCTCCAATCATTAACATTAAAAAGAGGAAGCTGCCAGACAGGCAGACATATCAGGAGCACAACCAGCCGCCGACAAGCGCTCTACCAGCTTCAATCAGTCGTGCAATCAGCATTCTTGCTTGTTGCCATGTAAACACAGATTTCTCTTCCACAGATGATAATAAAACAGGAACCGTTTCTCGAGACAAATAAGTCATCAGACCGGTTGTGTGTCGGCAGCAAGAAAGAAGAAGTTCAGATGAAATATAAACCATATAAAGATTTTAATTATATTTATTTATATTATATATATATATCATTTACATAGTGGCGGGGACTATATATATATATAGTCCCCGCCACTATGTAAATGAGTTTAATCACTAGACCTCCGGAAGGTTTTACCCCCTTCATGACCAGGATTTTTTTTTGCTATTCCGCGCTGCGCTACTTTAACTGGTAATTGTGTTTGCCATGCAACAATATATCCCCCCCCCCCCCCCCCCAAAAAAAAAGATTTATTTTTTTCAAACAAATTAATTTTGGTGGCATATGATCACCGTTGTTTTTTTTATTATATAAAATAAATTTATATATTTTTTATATAAATGACATATTATATTTTTTATTATATAGAAGAAAATATATGTTTTATTATATAAATGAAAAAAAATTATGTTTTTTTATTATGTAAATGAAATATTATATATTTTTTATTATTTTAAATGAAATGTTATATTTTTTATTATATTAATGAAATATTATATTTTTTATTATATAAATTAAATATTATATTTTTTATTATATAGAGGAATTATTATATTTTTTATTATATAAATGAAATAAATATTATGTTTTTTTTATTATATAAATGAAATATTATATGTTTTTATTATTTTAAATGAACTATTATATTTTTTATTATATAAATGAAATAAATATTATGTTTTTTTATTATATAAATGAAATATTATATGTTTTTATTATTTTAAATGAAATATTATATTTTTTATTATATAGAAGAAAATATTATATTTTTTATTATATAAATGAAATAAATATTATGTTTTTTTATTATGTAAATGAAATATTTTATTTTTTTATTATTTTAAATGAAATATTATATTTTTTATTATATAAATAAAATATTATATATTTTTTTATATAAATTAAATATTATATTTTTTATTAGAGGAAATATTATATTTTTTATTATATAAATGAAATAAATATTATGTTTTTTATTATGTAAATGAAATATTATATTTTTTTATTATTTTAAATGAAATATTATATTTTCTATTATATAAATGAAATAAATATTATGTTTTTTATTATGTAAATGAAATATTATATTTTTTTATTATTTTAAATGAAATATTATATTTTTTATTATATACATGAAATAAATTTTATGTTTTTTTATTATATAAATGAAATATTATATTTTTTATTATATTAATGAAATATTATATTTTTTTATTATATAAATGAAATATTATATTTTTTTATTATACAAATGAAATATTATATTTTTTTATTATTTTAAATAAAATATTATATTTTTTATCATATAAATGAAATGTATAACCACATCAATCCCGGGCACTTTCACCCCCTTCCTTCGCAGGTCAATTTTCATCTTTCAGCGCTCTTGCAACTTTCAATGATAATTGCGCGGTCATGCAATACTGTACCCCAATGACATTATTATCATTTTGTTCGCACAAATAGAGTTTTCTTTTGGTGGTATTTATTCATGACTTTGGTTTTAATTTTTTGTGATATAAGCGGAAAAAAAGAGCGAAAATTTGGAAAAAAAAACACAAGATTTTCTTCTTTCTATTTTAAAAGAAATCCAATAAAATGGAATTTTGTCATAAGTTTAAGCCAAAATGTATTTTGCTACATGTCTTTGGTAAAAAAAAAATCCCGTTAACACGCACATTTACGTCGGCAGAATGGCACGGGTGTATATATATATATATATATATATATATATATATATATATATATATATATATATACATTGCTTTGAACCTCCCCCATAGCGGGCGCGTCCACCGCAGACTCGATGTCCGCCGGTGTCCCGCGATCGGGTCACGGAACAGCAGAATGGGAGAATGCCTTTGTAAACAAGGCATCTCCCTGTTCTGGGAAAATAAATAACTGCACTATTGTATAAAAATATAAAGCAGCAACTATAAATGTTATACAACACCAAAAGAATATGCAAAAAAGAAAAGTTGCGCTATAAATGTAAACCTGTGTGCGCTAAGCAACTGTACTCATATTGGGTGTACTCACAGCGAAAAAATATATATAATAAATTACCGTAATGAATACATAAGCAAAAAAAGGTTTATTATTATTATTATTATTAGTTAGTTATTAGTTTTTTTTTCTAATTTTCTTCAAATTTACGAATTTTCAAATTTTCGATTTTTCAAATTTTCGAATTCATGAAAATATTTTATTATTATTATTATTGTTATTAGTTAGTTACTATTTTGTATTTTCCAATTTTCAAATTGTCAAATTCACGAATTTACAAATTTTAGAATTTTTTAATTTAGGAATTTTTTCATTTACAAATCAAAATTTTCAAGTCTTTGAATTCACAATTTTTTTAATTTTCAAATTTACGGCATTTAAATGATTGAAACATAGCGAATTCAAATTTTTC